>NW_017305987.1:114468-115882 GCF_001594115.1 Trachymyrmex septentrionalis | reverse complement strand
AAAGTATCAAGCTTTCACGATAGGTAATCGAAAATTTTCTCAAATTCGTTTTGGACACGTTACAAATCCACAAAGTGAGAAGAAAATTTTTCGTCTTTTTCAGCTCGTAGTTTTTGGTATGTAAAAATTATCAAACTCATATAAACTTAAAAAATGTGATAAGCTTTTAAAAGTAGAGATTTCAAGCTTTGAAACCCTTTTTTTAAATTTGAATTTCATTCATTATTGACGAAGATATTGTATATACAACTTTGAGCTAAAAAATACGCGATGACTTTTTACTTAACCTAATATATATAAATATTTTCAACGAAGATTAATCGGTCGAAATAACGGTTTTTAATAATTTCAATCACAATTAGGTAAACGTTCGTTTCATCGCAGACGGATGCGATTGACGTTGCGCAGGCAGAGATGTAACATCGTGTATGTTCCTATAAATTTATCGTATCAGCGGAACGTGAATTGCGACTCAAACACGGCTCAAACAACCGCGATATTTGATCGTCGTGGCAGGAACTGTTCGTTTGGCTCCGCGAAATGTTTGGCTCGAACTCTCGCGATTAAACTCTGTACGATTAATTGAAGTAATCAAAATATTTGCCGCGTACAATTCGCATTCGGTGCACTGATTTCACGTCGATTTTATCGCGAGCAGCCGGTCAGTGTCACGTAAAAGGGATCCTCCGCGTCTCTCTTTCGAAATTCACTTTTCCCCGACGTCGTGCCTGTATTTGGGCAATGTATTTGGCATCGTATACGTCGTTTCTGAAATGTAAAAGTACGACCGTCTCTCACCATGGAATGATGCGAGGCGAGTTTCATTCTAGCGAGGAGACTCTCTCTCTCTCTCTCTCTCTTCTATTCTTTCAATCATTCGTCGCTTCGCCGCGCTAAGGAACACTCGTGGGCAACATGTGTTGCTATGGGCCTTTCTGGCGCTGAGAAACTCCCCGCACCGAACCGCACGCAATCCCCGAACAGGTGCTGCTGCCGAACCAGGTAACGGACGGTTTCGAGCAGCTGCCACGCCAGGTGTAGCACACCGAGCTTCGCCGGCGGCCCTGACGCTTAGCGCGCAGCAAGACGAGTCTTCAGGCTCGTCTATCTTAACCTTCCGTTAAGTTCTTTTCTCTCCTCTCCTAGAGCGGAGGTATTACTACTCGCAGATCCTTCTGCAGATCCAAGGATACCTCGTTCTCATCGATGTTCTTGGTTCGCAGGTAACCCGCTGGTAACCCGAAAATTTGCATAGTCGTACAATGGAAATAGACTCTTTCTTTGCGAGATTACTTCGGTCATATGATACTTACAAGTACAAATCGTAAACGCGTAAGTTTTATGGGAAAAAACGGAAAACGATTTGGGAGTTCGTAGTTGCCGCAAAAACTGGGAATTGAGAAAACTGAAATGA
>NW_017305987.1:109572-114368 GCF_001594115.1 Trachymyrmex septentrionalis | reverse complement strand
CGATTTGGGAGTTCGTAGTTGCCGCAAAAACTGGGAATTGAGAAAACTTCTTGTATGTAAAAGTTCTTCTTGAATGTAAAAGTTCTTGACTTTAAAGAAGTCTATATTTGTATCACACCTACGTAATTTTGTCAAGTTGGAACGCTTAACCAACTTAACAATTAAGTGCAAGCGATATCAGCAACAGTAATTTATATTGTTATGTTAAGTTGCTTTTTCAATCAAATTGGACAGTTTCCACATTCGAGTGAAAATAGAAAAACAATTTTTTCAATATGATTGAAAGCATCAGGATAATTTTGTCCGGAAATCACGGAAATGTTATGGAATTTTAGAAAACGGTTAGATATAACAGGGCGATAGAAGTCACTAGGTAATTCTTGGGCAAAACAATACGGTTAGCTAATCAACTTTTAGTAATAATTAATCCGCTTACATGTTTCGGCTCACTTTTGACCCATTCTCAGAGACAATATGATGTTGTAATATATATTACAAATTTTTTTTTTTAACTACAATATAAACACGAATACTAACGACGATCTAAAATGTAAATTAAAATTATTAAAAGTTAAATTTGTCGGAAGCAAAAACGATTTATTGTAAAATAAGAAGGTAGCTCACTAAAACAAAAATTCACCATATCGCAAACACTTAAATTCTATCGGTTTAATCGATAGATAATATAAAACCAGTCTTTGACCATTCAGTGTCGATTATGTTGAAATTAACGAATAATACACCTAAAAAACGTTAATCGCAGAGAAAAAGGAAAAAAGAAGGGGAAAAAAAGAAACTCTGATATTATATTAATTATAGCCCAGACGGACATTAAGACCAAAACTGAATGTTTCGTAATTTAATCTTAATGTAACAAAGAATGTACATCGATGGAATTTTAGATTGGGAAATTTCTGATAATTCTGGAGTTGGTTCGAGAAAAAGGGAATGGAAAGAATTGATACCTGCTGTGTGCACGCAATAATTTCGAATAAGTTTTATTGAAATCGATATGTATGTTGAAAGCTCCATCAAACTACATCGAATATTCCGGCGATTTGCAATTTATTTCAAGTGCTGGATAGTCCCAAGGGCGACTTAACAGGGGAGCGTCGCGCGGCGGAAGCGGGCGTAGTGGTTGAGCGGAATGGTGAGGCCCCTTTGTGGTGTTGAATGAGGTCCTGGTGTAGTCGTAACAGCGACTGAAATTCAGCCAGGAGCGCATGACGGATCCGCGAATCCCACCGCCTTTTCAGTAGTCGTTCGCTCGCACGTTCGTGAGGTTCTCCACACTCCGGTTCGGCTAACTCGCGTAACACGATCTTACTATTAGTGCGCACAATTCGGAGGATTTTTCAGAATTCTCGTTGGGTTTCCGTTTCGATTATGGGTACGTTAATTGATCGATATTAATTATTTCTCTTAAATATATATTTAACGCGGGATCTAATTCTAAAGAGTGACAAAGAGATCATTCAAGCCAGTATTGAAAAAGAGTAGCTCAAATGTTAATTTTTAAGAGTGAGATTCCCATTCTTTAGATTTCACTTTAAAGATTTTAGAGAGTAGTGTTGGCTCTGCTTGACATTTTTGTGATTTATACATATTCTTTGGAGTCTTTTATTATTCTTACGATATGTTAATTAATTTACGCTCGCGTGCCAATTCACTTTGCTTAATTATTATGAGATACCAAATTCTCTCTCTCTCTCTCTCTCTCTCTCTCTCTCTCTCTCTCTCTCTCCTTTCTTTTTGAGATCCTTTTTGCTGTATCATATTGCGATCATTAGTACATCAGGAGTGCATTTCTTTGCGTTAACGCAGACATTTTTGAAACTTTAGCTTTCCGTTAATAAAACATTTAAGAGAATCTATTGTAAAACTTTTCACCGTTGTTGCAACTTTCAACACAAAAGCGCACTTTATCGAGAACTACTAAACAAAACTTTCAAATATTAACCGGAGGCGGAAGCAAGTAGATGCGGGCGTGGATGCAAGAAAGAAGCACGTTCATCCGTTTGCCCGCGTTAGGAATAGGCTACGAGTAAACGCGGTAAAGGGAGCTGAAAAAGCGGAGTTTGCGCTGAGATTTATAAACTGTTTATTAGAACTGCGAGAGAGAAACGATGGAAATAAAGCGTAGCGGGGAAACCCGCGTAGAGAAAAATGGGAGGATCACGAAAAAGAGAGGAGACTGTATTTGTTTTAAGCTGCGTCTGCTTGATGTATAAGATTTTTCCAGACACGCGTTTCCGCTTCCCGCAACGCGAATCAGTGGAGCATCGATGCTGAATTTAGATCGAACGCACAATACTTGGCAAGGATTCCGTATACTCGATATTATGCAAATTGATTGAAAGACTTTTAGAGATATCCGTTTATTTTCTCATCACCGCCGCGGTTTATCGTTATTTCCGTCGCCACGTGGTCGAATGTGCGTGTGTAATTGAACGTAGTACATTGTTAGATAGAAAAGGAGCAAAATGGCAACCCAATTCCTCGAGTCGAATAACATTCTGTCTATTTTTAACTTTTCACGTGTGTTAAAATGTGAATCGATCCCTTTTTCCGTTTAGCTATTTTTAAAGCGAACAACGTCCATATTAGTGTACGCACTTAGTTAATAATACATTAAAATTGAGTCAAATTTAATACATTTTGTGTTGAGTTTATTGTTTAATTTCAACGTTTTAAATTAACAGCATATTGAGTAGGAGCAGTGATGATTTATATTCTGAAAAATGATTATTTCATTAAACTTTTGGTAATATCTACCAAATGAAATAATATCCATTAAATGTTTGGTTAATATAATGAAATAATTTTATCTCTACAATTATTTAGTAAATAAAGTTTAATGTTCATTTGTCAACCAACGTAATACCATTTGGTAATATTTAATTAAATATTTGTAAAGGTGAAATTATGTTTAGTTACACTAATCAAACATATAATTACCATTATTTCACTAAACATTTGATAGCTATTACTAAACTCTTTCTTAGTATAGAAATGATTAAAAGTAATTCAAATTAGGTATTCAATTTGGCATTATGAATTTAACAGTGTAAACGAAATTGGAAAAAGTAGACAACTCCAGATTATTTTCTCCGCCAGAGACAAAGCATTAGAAAAACGAGAAAAACTGTTTCTTCAACGACAATTTTATTCATTATCGGACGACAGTCTTATCCATTATTTAGACTCATAAGGTGAAAATTCTGTATTTATTCTCTTAATATTGAATCTCAAATGCACTCCGTAATATTAAATCTCAAGTGTCAAATAATCTAATTTGAGTCGCTATTAAATCTCTACTCAATATATCGTTATTTTGTATACGATAACAATGAATAAATTTGATACTATAGTGTTAATTTGACACTATATAGATTGCATTCCACTTAACGCTCCATAACACATCCATAGTGTCCAATTGTGTGCTGAATTCGAATCACTTTTATTTCTTTTTATTTAATTCCAAATTGTAATTTCGCACGAAAATACATGTGAATTGAAATTTATTGAAACTCGAGGCTCTTACACGGGTTTTCCAACCAAATTCATTTCTACACAAATATATTATGAAGGTAGAAAGCGATATATATTGTAATATTTTAAATCTATGCTAACGTCGTTTAAACAAAAATTTTCAAATGACCTATTCAAATTTAAACTGCGATACAGCGACAGTTTATCGTAATGGGAAATAGGCGCTGATGAAATTTTCCGCCGGTGGATTACCTCACGCGCGATATTCGACGAAAATCACATTTCATCAACGCCGACGTTCCCTAGGAACGGTGTAGATTTGTCGAAATCTACCGGCCAGACGGAAACGATTGGATGCTCGGAAAAAGGCAACAAACCGGATCGTACTTGTCTCTTTCGTACGTTTTCCGGTTTACGTTGCAATCAGCGACGAAGGTTTCGCCAATATTTTCGCGAACGCTATTTCGCCGACAAATAAAATTCCACTAACAATAACCGTGTGCGTGCGCATTTGAAATTTTGGGTTTGTGTTTCGAAGATAAAATTCTCACAAAAACTTCCGGACCGAAATATTTTTTACGGACGACGAAATCATTTTTCAACAGCATACCTGGAAGTAATATTTTTACTGATCGCAAAATATGATACTTGATAATGGCAAATCGATGAATGTTTAGATCGCGCTATAGATGAAAGTTTTATCGGTGCGACTTTTATGTAACTCTTCCGTTTTCATGTTTGCGTAAAGGAGAGATTTGAAGAGAGACTAGAATCTTTTTAGGCTTGCACGTGGAATCGGGAGAAAATTGATCCGGAAGCTTTTATTATGTACACTTTCCACGTCTGTCGAGAGGAGCGGACTTTCAGCGGACCCCCCTTCTTCTCCTCCATCTTCTCTTCCAACATGTCATATTTTAATTTTAAATCGCGTCCCGCCGAGAGATGAATTCCATTCGCCGAAATTTCCCGCGGCAGTGATTTTTTTTTTATCGCGTCGATCTTACGTCGGCGCTCGCACTTGAAACCTATTCGAGCATTTCTTACACACAACGATTGCTCCAAAGTCTCATACGTTACTTTGCGGGAAAATTATTTTCCACCTTAAATACCAATTTGACTTTTAAAGCGCTATTCTCAGCCCTTTCCTTCCAAATCACGGTACACTCTAAATTTTTTACAGTGAAATCTCACTCCAAGAAAGTGAAGATACAACCATCCTTGAAAAAAAGTTAAAATATTTCACTTCTTCAAAAAGAGCGACAATTTTTATTCCTTCTAAAGTAAATTCTCACTCCAAGGGAGTG
>NW_017305987.1:107987-109472 GCF_001594115.1 Trachymyrmex septentrionalis | reverse complement strand
AAAAAAAAAAAAAAAAAAAAAAAAAAAAAAAAAAAAAGTGAGATTTCACTCTAAAAAGAATGAAGATTGTCCCATTTTTTTTCCCAAGAAATTAAATGTTTTCACTTTTTTTCATGGGCGGTTGTATAATATTTTCACTCTCTTGGAGCGACATTTCACTGCAAGAAATTTAGAACGCAGTTAACGCCGTATCCCTGTTTTTCAATAGATGCGACATAATTGTAATTCCATTCCCATCGAAGGCTGTCGTGTTTGACTTCGTGATAAAGGGCGGTGGTAGGAAAAGAAAAATGAGTGGAGGCTCGCGTGTCATTACGCCGTACTTCTCGGGCGGAAATTTATGCCGTTCGCGGAAAACGGACGGCGAAGTGTACGAGGAAAACGGAAGAGGAAGAAAGGCGCGAGCTGGGAGAGGAAGAGGAGAACTCGAAAATAGAACCGACCACTTTGCCGGGGACAATATTGTACGTCTTAGCCTCCACTCCGTAAAATAAACAGTTTCCCCTCTCCGCATCGTACGTCGTCATACACCACCCTCGCGGTTGTCCTTTTCCTCTTCCACGGGCTACATTTTCATGCATCGCGTCAGTCGGGTTACGAAAGGCAAATTTTTGCGATACTTCCTCGATCCTGTGTACGCCACTTTATTCCCTTCCCCCTTAGGGGTCTCCCCAACGAGAGCGTACCTCATCGTTCTCCCATGGGAATCTCGCGCAGAGGCGATTCGCCTTCGTATATACATACATGTGCAACGTTACACCTCGGCACCACGTATATCGGTGCACACTCGTCGCGCGAGACTCTAAGACTGTTTATTAAAAAGCTTTTAGCGATATTAGACTGTCCACTGAGAGGAGCTGAGCTTCTTCAAGATGAACAGGACCTCGTGGCCGTCGTCTTTGATCATCGTTATCATGAATGAGACTTGGTGTGCAAGACCCGCTGCGAGAGACATTCAGAGACTGTAAATATAGAGGATATTGAAAACCGGTGAATTCTTAGTTTACCTTTAATACAGTTTGACGTGAACAGATAATTTACGGTTCCGATTCTATATATATTAAAATGTTTTTCCTGAGAGGGAAACTGAACTTCCCGAAGAAATTTTTGTTAAACTGTCCCTCCGGGACAGTTTGTTCTTCAATTTACGAATGCCGAAGTGTTATATAAATTGTAGATGAGATCGTTAGATGAGTTTAGAATAGTTTGAATTAAAGTTTGAATTAAAAAAAAAAAGTCTCTCTGTAATATTTAAATATTGGCGCTTCTTTTATGCAAATTTTGTCCTTTGTATTCTTTGAAATTTTATTTAAAAAATGCTTTACTCTTTTTTTGATACTCTAAACTTTTACTTGAAAAGTAAGGACAAAACGGCTAAGAAACGCAGGCAGTAATATTTATTAAATTTGCATCTCAAGAATTATATTCTACTTTTACCTAGGAAATTAAGGAGTCCTTAGGAGATGGTTTCTCAAAATTAAGCAG
>NW_017305987.1:103207-107887 GCF_001594115.1 Trachymyrmex septentrionalis | reverse complement strand
AAAAAAAAAAAGTCTCTCTGTAATATTTAAATATTGGCACTTCTTTTATATTTATGCAAATTTTGTCCTTTGTATTCTTTGAAATTTTATTTAAAAAAATGCTTTACTCTTTTTTTGATACTCTTTAAACTTTTACTTGAAAAGTAAGGACAAAACGGCTAAGAAACGCAGGCAGTAATATTTATTAAATTTGCATCTCAAGAATTATATTCTACTTTTACCTAGGAAATTAAGGAGTCCTTAGGAGATGGTTTCTCAAAATTAAGCAGGCATTCGCGGATTCAGGCGACTTAGAAATATTATTAAAATACTCTTAATTAAAGATACCTAACGGTTTCGGTTACTCGTCGCCGACGGTCGATCGGTCCTCTTCAATTGACGAATTAACTCTCTCGCAGTTCGCCGATCTTGCGAGCCAAAGGGGAAAAAAAATGCTCTTCGGCGTTTCTCTTTTTCTTCCTCGTTCCTCGTCCACGGACGACGCCGTCTGGAGTTCGTTAAAACACTCTCGAAAAGCTGCGTACATAGCCGATAGCTGTGGTTCCCATTATTCGACCTCGCGCACCATCCTCTCTACTTGCCCACGTTCTGACTAACTTTAGTCACTCCGTTACTCTAACGGCCATGCCGTAATCTCATGCGGATCGATGTTTCATCCATATTACCTCGAGCGTTGATGCACTCTCGAGCATGAGCGCGTGATGTTCTCCGCATGTGCATCGTCCCGCGATGCATGTATCGTCGGAAACAGACGTTTCCGTATTATTGTCGGCTGCGAACACCTTCTAAGGGTGCGTTCCACTTGGCGCTCACAATACTCGCGAGCGCGTTATTTGTCTCTGTTTAATACTTGATAAACAACAGTGGGTGTTTTCCTTTCGGTGACACAACTCGACACAAGTTTATCATTTGATCTTTATTCATTGAATATTCAGAAAGACAGAATGATGTTTGTCGACTTGCGTTTGCTAAATGGAAAGTACTCAGTGAAATGATGCCACACTATTAAATTTGTCAAATTTAACGTCAAATTATTCAATTTGTGTTATTTTTAATCATTTCTATAGGTCACTGATCCTATCCAATAATTATTAATTTGACCAAAATAATGGAGTTAAATAATTTAATTCAAGAAGATTCATTAAATTTGACTCAAAATTAGTTTATTATTTGTCCAGTAAATGTATACGTCAATATTGACGATGAAACTAACAATGAAGAAAAATGGATTGATTTGCATTTTGACACGTGCACTTTTTTCAGAAAAAAAAAAAATGCTAAATTTTAATAAATACTTATTCGAATAGTAATAGCCAGCTAAACATCTACTTACAGTAAATAAATATATATTTAATTAAAAAAATGATCATTAAATCAAATTAATGGTTCTTGTGCCAAATAAATGTATCTTTATATCTAGTACTATATATACTTGGCACTATTCGAACAAATGATTTATTAAAATTTAGCGTATTTTTTCCAATGTGGAAGTTAAAAATCACAAAATGTCACTTATAACTCGAGGGATGGGGTTACCATTGCTCCTTTAATATCTAATGGTGCAGGAAGCGTTAAATGAAACGCAGCCTAGGATATCGATTGTTGCGTTCTTTTTTCCATTGGCCAGGAGTTTTCTCGATCGATTTGCGACCTGTCTCCCTTCTCTCGACGGAGGTGGTCATTTGGCATTGGAAGACGTAGCGCTAAATGACAGTCCCTCTCGGAGTTCTATTCACATACCCGAGAATAGTATTGCGAAATAGAGATTCCGTACAACGGGAACGACTGTGTATTTCCGGGTTTCGTTCCAACGTTACCTCGGGGCAACAGTGCAACACACAGGCACCCATTTGTGGATCGTGCTGTTTTCCGTTGCATCGTCGCGCTCGCCGACGTTCCGCAAACACGGTTCTCGCAACTTGACTGCAATTTCGTTCGCAATCTGCTCCATGTAAGTCAGCTCGATTGCATCGCAATTATGCATCGCGAGAAAAATGGGCGCGGAAAAGTGGACAGATTGCGAACCGATCGAATCGTTATACGTAATATTTCAGCCGGGATATCGGAAATTTCCAATTTCCTTCTCATTAATATATCGTACGCGGAAAGAATTTGCCGAAGTAAATAAAATTTAGCCACATGTAAATTTAAAAGTAACTCCGTTGGACTATCAAAATTATTTCGTACAACATTTAAATATAACGAACAATGCTAGAAAAAAAATGTTGACTTTCGAGCAATCAGTTCTCGAGTGTCCTGCATAATCATTTCGATGGTCTAACAAATTTATTTTCAGATCTGTATCTAGATCTGCGCGATAAAAATTGCGCACTTGTGTCGCAAACGATCCGTTTATGTTCTTGTTAACAACATTTGTGTTGAATCTTTTAACATACTCGAGTATTATTTTAACATAATGCGATTGTATCATTTAAAGATCTTGTGTTAAATCGATATTCAACGTTTCCTAGTTTCAAAATGACTCAGTTTACGAATAAATGAATAAGTAACGTAAAAATATGTTTTAAAATGTAAATTCTAAGATGAATGAATGAAAAATACGTTTCAATTTAACATATCGTAAGTGTCAATTATACGTCCACAGTTTATTTACAAATACCGCATGTTCTCTTTATCGTCATCGTTTTTGTTGTTTTTTTTTTGTTTTTCTTTTTTTTTTCCAAATAGGATATTAAACGAATATAAAAATTTGAAATGGGAACGTGAAGTGTGTTATATTCGACAGAAATATTTCAACGGTGTAAATTTTTTCCACGATTTTTTCCCACGGAAACTCTCTTTCCGTGGAGGGTTGTAATTCTCGCACCGAAGGAGAACCAAGGATAGACCTATCTATCCTCGGGGCAATTAAGTTTTTACCGTATTCATCTTCCTTCCTATCGCGGCGTGGATTTCTCGCATGCTCCTCCTTACACGTACTCGCTCGCGGGGGGGCTGCTGAATGTTGGCAAAGAAGAAGAGTGAAAAACAATTTGCCGCATAAATCCGCATGCGTGCCCCGCGCTCATCTCGCGGTGCGTGAAATATCGCCGTCCTCGGGAACGCGGCGGGACGGCCTGCGCACATTTACCAGGGAATATTTATTATATCTCCTTCGTCGGGGTAGTAACACGTCTTACGGCGGCAGTAACACGTCTTACGTTTCCGAGCGCGCCCGAGTACTTCGTCTTTCCCTCTGCTGTCTGTTAACCCTTTGCGTATGCACCTGTTACCGCTGACGTTCTCCAGTTTATTTTCCTCGTCACCAACGAGGAAAATAGCGACTTGTTACGGCGCTCCCTCTTTTAAAGCGCCTTATCTAAGGGGGATTGGAAAAATTGCTGCTTTTCGTGAGACCCGGGCGAACGTAGAAGGGAGGGAAAAGGTACGAGTAAAAGTGCTGCAAAAAGCAACCGGGAAACTCGTCACGTCCATTTGAGAATCCTCCTCGTTTCACCCGCGGATTCGCTTTCTTTGCGCACTTCGCTTTTCTTTCCGTTATTCCCCGTTGGGAAGCGTTTTTCAAATCATAGTGGTCTCATCTCCGTATCGTCTGTCAGCTTTCTGTCAATCTCTGTGACTTAATGGCGCTCGCGAGCGACCGCGAAATCGGAAGCAGAACAAGGGAAAAAAATGCTTTCTGAATTAACTGGCTCGCGTTACCGCGACGGTTTTCTTAGAGTGGTGTCCATTAGGTCCTTTGAAAAATTTACACGCTCTTCTCACACCGAGATGTACATTGGTGTTTTTAAAGTTACTTTTCGCTGGGTGGTAAAGGAGAGGAAATTATGACCTTTCAAAAGGACGGTATTGAGTTTCCGTTTCCTCGCAGAGAGAGAGAGAGAGAGAGAGAGAGAGAGAGAGAGAGAGAGAGAGAGAGAGAGAGAGAGAGAGAGAGAGAGAGCGACGGCGAGCGCCATCGAGAGGTCGGTAAATAGAAATAAGAAAGAAACAAAATCGTGTTTTTACTCTGCCATCCAAATGTAAACGATCCTTTATCGCCGCCGGCAGAAGAGACGGCAGGAGCGTCTCAAATTAAATCAGTTAGAATTACACGACGAACGTTGCACAATTATAGAATATCGAAGAGATATTTAATATCCAGATATCGAATATGATCTCTTACTTGACTGTTTCAATTTGTTAAACTGCTGTGCTTAATTTGCTTTAATCGTCGTTGTCGATGGCGATTTTTTGTGTACCGTCTCTTTATCGTGTTCAGAGAACGCTCCATAAATGTATTTGCAATGTCGCGAGTTGAACAAGACAGGACGAACGTCGCAATTTCCAACATGCGATACCGTCATGCGTTCCAGCATGCCGAGAGTGTCTCCGTTTGCATAGCGTCAAAGGATTCGCAGAGAGAGAGAGACGAAGATGAAAAGAAGAGAGAAAGAGATGCAGACGATAAGTGCGGAATGATGAGAGAGAAAATTATGAGAGTCGAATGGACCTTGGCGACCCAGAGAAGCCGGAGGGTTGGGTGCGTTTGAAAGTTTCCGCCGGCGCCGGAAGTCGGTATGTAAAGCAGATGGCCGACGGTTGACAGGAAGGATATGCGGTTTTCCACATATGTGTCATTGCGGTCCCTCTCTTTCCCCTCGCGAGTTCCAACACGCGGACGTACATGCGCGAAGCCGACGAGGGTGGTGCGACAATGCGACCACTTTCCACTACTTG
>NW_017305987.1:97647-103107 GCF_001594115.1 Trachymyrmex septentrionalis | reverse complement strand
CCCCCCCCCCCCCCCCCGATGGCCGGCGTGTAAACGTCGACACGTGGACGGCCGCGGGCATGTAACGTCCGTCCTGGGTTACAATTAGTGTCGATAGGCAATATGACAATTACATAGAGTACCTAACAAGCGGATCAAACCAATTACGAATACAATGGAAGCTCTTCAGGTAACAGCTCACGCGTTCTTGAAAAGTGTTTCTTGCAATACAATGTAAGTAGGCAATATATAAAAGTGTAATTGTTGTTTACTACCATCGACTTTGTTTGATAATGTATGTGCTTGTAAAATAACATATGTAGGTATCATTTAGTCTTAAATGGGCTCCTCTGTCGGGTTTCTTCCACGTTCTCTCCCTCTTTCTCAATTTCACATGTCGCGTTTGCATTCTGTTAAATTCTTACGTTCCAATTAACCACCTGACACTTGAGTTTTTTCCATTAAAATACTCTTATACAATAATTATCCTCCGAACATTCGCGATTCGTTCATTTGTATTTTCTTGTGGAAAAACGGATGAGAAACGTTCTGGATTATGAAAATTCACGATCTCTTTAGTGATCGTTATATATATTTTACAACAATTTGTAGGAATAGAAAGTGGGATGTATAATTTATTCTACGCGGAAAAGTTTCGTGTCTAAAAAACAAATTATCTTATGAAAACAAACAACAGATTATGACTTATCGTCAATAAGAAAAATATCTCGGATAACATAGTGGAAATATTTATTTTACTTGTTTAAAAAATAAATGCGAGTTATGAGCGATGTATCTCAAAGATTATAAAAGCAATATAGATTGAGATAACAAATTTTTTAAAACACATTTATTATAGATATACACGTTATTAAAAACATCGAATTTATCGAATTAGTATAATTCAATGATTAAACATTTTTTTAATACGCAGCTGCAATAATCTGTTCCGTTTGTTAATAATTTTTCAAATTTTTTGTTACGACATTTAAATAAAATTTATATTGTTAACTAATATATATTAATATTGTACATTTTTTCAATAATTTTGAAATTATTTGGCTTATGGTTTTATAATTCATTTAAAATTAAATAAAAGATATTTATTTCTATAAAATAATTGATTCTTAATTTTTTAAAACATTGACGACGTATTACCAATGGTTTTAATTAAAACCAAATTAATTTGTCAGATTCGCGTCCGCAACGCAGGCTGCTTTGAATTAAAGCAATTTGCAACTTACACACACACACATACACACAGACAGAATAACACCATAGATAAAATCAGTTAAAACTTGTTTTGTGACTCGTATAATAAAATCGCTTGATTTAACGATTAAAGTTAATCCGTGGAAACATGCTCTAATTTCATTTAAAAATCTCTGACTGCTTTAAAATTGACGTTTCTAAATGTAATCTTAGCGATTAATCTTAGCGATTAATTTTATATATTATATATACAAAAATCATTCCAATAGAATTAAAAAACGCACACATTCCGATTAAAATTAACAACTTTTTACATTGACAATATAACATGCAAACATTAATATATAACGACGATCCGATATATATATATATGTGTGTCAAATAAAACTTCTTTCGGAGAAGTTAATTATTAAAATACGTTCCTGGAGACCACAGAGGCATTAAAGACATTTTTTTCAAGACAAGAATATTTTTTTCGTTCCAATACCTTTCTCTATCACATGCCACACTGTCACGTTCACAGCATTTTCCCGGATTAATTCCAGCGGATCGATTAATACACGTAAAAAAAGAGGACCGCTACGAGCGCGATTCCACCCATGAGCAGATAAAAAGACAGGCTGGATCCTTGAGCGTTCTTCTCCGATTCCTTCACGTATCCCGACATCCAGCCTTTTTTCGGCAGTTTGTTCGTCCTTTCCGTATCAGCGATTACACCGACCTGGTACGTCTTCATCAGTTCCATCGCGTCTTTCGAATGCCCAACGTCGTCGAAGTCTTCGGAAGCGTCCATGCCTTTGTGTTCCAATAGGATCTCCTCTCCGCCCGGATGCTCATTGAGAAAGCTGCGGACGTTGTATACTTTGTCGTGCAAGATGAAAAGGACTTTGTCCTTATCGTCGCTTTTTTCGATCTCGCTCCGCGTGAATACTCTCATTTCCGCCATGTCTCGACGACCTCTCGCTTTTCCCTCTTTGTACAGTCGATCTAAAAGAAAAGAGAATTTATTAAAATTGTTTCCTTTCGCGTACCCTCGACATTACATAAGTAAAATGTTTTTTCCTCTCGCGTAACGCAAGAAGTGACGAGTGAATGAGTTTGAAAGTACGATCTTATCTCTTTTTAAATTGTGTAAAGAATAGAATCGTGTAATCCACGTATTTGTGACGTATAATGACGCTTCTGGAAGTTCTAGAAAGGCTAACTACACGGTGGGCAAACAATAAGCTTTGAGAGTAACGTTGTAAACAAATTTAGAAATACGACGTCACGTATGCGTTAGGATCATCATCACGGCGTTTCAACGTGCCACGAGTAGTTCAATATAATCATGACGAGGTCAGCTGAGTGAGATTACGTAACGAGCATTCACTTGGTTGCCACAGCTATCAAAGTTCGACTACGCTATAAAATTGTTTTGTTTTTTTTTAGATATACTTATTATACACTCGAGTGAGATAACTGACGTTTTCAAATGACTTGTCAAATCACTTCAGATGTATCGAACGTAGCGAACAAACATCCACGTCATGCGATCATTACACCTAACAATATTAATGACACGGTAAATTACTGCATATATTTTCGTTATCTAATCATCCACCTTAAACAAGTGATGTCGACACAAGCAACGTTTCTACGGAGCCAAACGACACGACCTTCGTAAAAGTGAAGGCCATTAGGTTTAATAGGTTCCTCCGAAATTTGCATAGATCGCGTAATTTCTCGAGCGGAGGATATTTTGTCGGATGAAAGTTCCATTTGAGGGAAGTGGCAACTACGTCTCTCGCTTTCCGTTTGCTATCTAGAGAAGTCAATATATGCCTTTGAAGGATCACGGATTCAACCCTTACTAATAATCAAACTTTATCTGAACGCAGCCAGTTGAACGAACCAGAGTACACTCGCGAGTTTCGCGATATGGAGATATCGATTCAAGATATCGATTCGCAAGAATAGACGTCGTCGAGGATATCTTCGCCGTCGAACGAACGAGATACGGATTTGAGAAGTGCGTCGGATCGATATGGCCCTTTCCCACGTTTCTTTCGAAACAAATAGACTCTCGTCGAGTGTGTTTGCGTGGAAAAGCTCGTCCGAGACAGTTGACGGAGGTTTGACGTTCGCTGGGCCACGTACCTCCTCTTCGCACCTTCGAAGGGTGTGTGCTGCGAAGGATAGCGTCGACTTCTTCGATGACTTCTTTGATTGATTCGCAGATGCGAATCTCGATGATCTCCGCCGATAAGATGTCGTGCGAGAACCTCTCCTCGGAACTGCGTTCCTCTCCTTCACTCGCGTGAACACTACGGAATACAGTCGGTCGTTCGTACAGTTCTATGATCCCCTCCTTCTCGTTTCCTCCCGTTGTCCGGACCCCACCGCGTAAGCTCTCTCTCTCCTCGTGTTATCTGAAGGCCAGCCGCAACGTTGCCAACCGCTGCTTTTGCAGCAAAACTCCAACACTGATGTGTCAGATCGTGGACAATGTCCAGGTGGCGGACTCGGTCGGCTGACTCGCATATAGAAACCTGTGAATCTGCAACGGGTGCTTTAGTGGCGCAGGTCGAAACATCGTTCTATCCTTCTTGATATTTAGAGAGTGACAAAGATAGAATGATACTTGTGTCGACTTGTGTCATCGCACGGAAAGCACCTGGTACATTGTTTTCATAAAGGCCGACTACAAATTCTCGATTGCTATGAATTGAAGTCTCATTTCAACAAGTTTGTAATATTAGATTGCAATCACGGATAGTCGTTGACGGATAGTCGCTCAGAGCGTTTTTCTGATATATTTCTGAGGCTTTCATGAGATAGAGAAGTTCACTGAACTGATGATAAGATAATTCTGCTGATTCAAATTTGTCAGTTATAACGTACAATATACGGAATGTCTAGAAACATAATAAACTTTTCACTCGTTCCAAGTACTCTCGCTTTGTTCATTATGTGTAGCTTTCGAACTGCAAGGAATTCTGACAAATATTTCCCGTTTATTGGAGCAGATTTCATCTTATTAGATAAAAATGACAAATAAAAACATCTCCATTTTGCAATATTTCCTAACTTAGTTAATTAATTAATAAACATATTACGTGCGATATGTATCCGCGTAATAAAGTTTTTTACCTTTGAATTTTCTCGATGATCTAATTACGGCGCGAAATCTTTCGAAAATTTTGTCGTAAGCCGGAAGCACGCAATGAGAATAATAGCAATGTTTTTGTACAAAATTACTAGGTACCGTTCCTGTTTGTAAACTCACGTACTATGCGGGCATGATGTCCGATTCATATACAAAAGCGTCTAGTCATGATGACATCACGTAAATCACAAAAAGATAAGCGTGATAATTGAGCTGCTCGATCGCATTTTTATATACAGCATCGAACATTTATACGCATAAAAAAAAGAAACTTGTGTGTATATATATATATATATATGTACGTGTTTGTATTTTTTAAGTATATATATATATATTTGTTCTTATTTGTAAATTACATGTAAATATGTATAAAATTGCAATTTAAATAATATTCAAATAAGAGCAATTTGTAGTTAATGAATCGCGCTATCATTTTCTTCATATATTCCATAATATCAATTACCGTAACAACTAAAAATCAATTATTATAACAACTCAAAATTATCGCTCAGGGCAATTTTATCACAAAAAATTGCTTCTTTTGGTATACAAAATTTTACTGTGTATTTTATAATTTCATATATATTATATTATAATATTATATATATATATATACATAATGTATGTCGCCGCTTGTACGAGCAGATATTTTAATATAATTTTCTATAATAATGAATATTTAGAAGTGACAATAGCGAATGCTATATAATACATATATACCAGATAATACGTTTATCGTTATACATGAAGACTAACGCTCGGCCGTTTCATAATTTCGATTATTTGATGCTTGATGACAGCTCTTCCGTATCGATTTCCATATCCAGTTACATTCGTGAACGATGATCCATTTTGAACGAACATTTTAAACGAACTTGCTGATATTTTCCCTCGACGCACGTTGGAATAAAGTTCAAATATATCGCACGCATAAAACACGTACCAAAATAAAATATTAAAACAAGAAAACTTACTAAGACCTACTGAATAATTTGTTTTTTCGAACATTTCTTTGCTTTATAATGAGCGTTTCATTACAAGTTGTATTACAATGTACAAAATTATACGGACATGATAAATGCAAAACAATAAAAGCGATAGTATTGATTAAAATCAAAATT
>NW_017305987.1:88972-97547 GCF_001594115.1 Trachymyrmex septentrionalis | reverse complement strand
ATATATTCTTATTCCTCTTGTAAGTATTAAATAACAAATTTTCAAGTAAATGTGTACCATTAAAATATTTATACGAGAACAATAACTTAATAGCTTCGAATGAATTTATACATAACATTGCATTTTGCATATTTTAGCGTTATGTTAAAATTAAAAAATTCCGCTGATAAATCCTAGTTTTCTGATCCAATAATAAATTATTATGGCATAAATTATGATAGAGAACCACATGATTGTCGAGGACCAGAACGTCGTTCGTGCCTTGTTTGGTTCTTGATCCTGCCAATCCTGCTCCATCGATTCTTTTACTTCTACGAATAAAAAAAAATAACTTGTAAAGATCTTAGTGGCAGTTGAAAAGTACATGATTTACGACTATGTATGATTCTTCTAAAAGCAACAGGATTAAGATATACGATTTTTCTACTAAGACCTGATTCCATTAATGTAAGATTAACTTTAATCCTGGTTCAATCTACTGTTTATCTTCTTGTAATCTAGGAATTAGAAAGATAAACGGTAAGTAAACTGAGATCAAATTTAATTTTACATTGGTGGAACTGGGACTAGGATGATTGTAATGTGAGTGTGTCAGTAACAGTTATTGTGCCACTATTCATTGACGTAACATAAATATGATAGAATGCTGTAAGGTCGATATTTATAGTCGGTTCTTATTTCAAAATAGTCTTAAGTAATGTCTTATGCTGAAATGCTGATTAGTTTGACATCTTAATTCGAAAATAATCACCTGGGATATTTTTACATTTCAGCGGCAGAAAATTCAAAAATGTTGTAAAATTGTCTTGTATAATGGATATTATTTGACATATTTTCTTTCATTTTTAATAATTATTCTTTACAAAAATGTGCTGTATTAATTAAAATCTTTATCTTTTTAAAATACTGTTACAATAAATTTTTATTTTATTTGTTTAATATTTGGTTTCTACTTACTTTTTTTTTTGTTAGAAAATTACGATTAAATCGATATTTATAATATGTTCTCGAATATATTAATAAATCGGAAAACGATAATATGTAATAAATTATTAATAATAATGATTTTAATTGGAGTATAAAAATATCCCAGGCGATTGTTTACGTAAAACAAAAATTAGGTGACTACTTCTGAGTTGAGATCGCACTCAAGACGATCTTAAATAAAAGAACCTATTACGAATCGTGGAAACTGATAACTAAAATATAACTGTTAGAAGTCGAAGAAAATACACGAAAGGTATACAAATGATATACTTATGTACATAAAGCCACATTTGTCGATGACGTAAACATTGCGAATGTAAGCTCGACTGTACACGAGACTTTGTTTATATCATGTTGTTAAATTTGCAAGCAATGAATCCGAACGGTATTAAATCACAGTGCGACTCAAGCGGTAAAGCGATCGAGGAAAAGAACAAACCTGTATTCATCGTTTTTGTTTTCTTATCGGAGCTCACATTGTTGTTCGCTATCTTTCCGATTTTGTAACTCTCACGCAAAACAATCGCCTCATTACTGTGGCCGATGGCCTCGAAACATTCTGTCGCATCTTGCCCCGCTAATTTCAGCAACACTTCCTCGCCGCCAGGATGTTCCTGGTGGAACTTGGTGACATTGTAGACTTCACCGTGTATCACGATCCATAGATCCTTGGCGTTATTGTGGCTGGCGATTTCGTCGCTCGTGTAGACTTCCATTGTAGTGATACACTGAAGAGGAGAACAATGTTGTGAACTTTTCTGTGAAGAGGTGCGAGGATCAAATCTGCGAGGTGTCACGTACGAGCGATGACTCGTGATTACTTATTGACTACGTTTCTCCGCCGCTGTACGACTTACAGCGACTAGATCGCTTTGTGGAAAATCCCCGATGATTTGTCTTCGTGTCACCTTCGGACGACGCACGTATGTACCGGTCTATTTTGACTCGATCTCGGTCGCGGATCGGTCGCGCAGAGACACTTCGACGCTTTGAAAGGGAAAACAGCTGATATAAACGAAGCAACACGACCGCGATGACGACAACGACGTACTTTGTCGCCGTTTTGTCGCATTCCCGATATCTCGCGTATTCAGAGAAATGCTCCGACCGCTGCCTTTCTTTCGTTTCCGTCGCGGAATGTCGACCACGAAAGCTAGTCTCTCTCCTACCTGTCGCGCACTTCACGTCGCGCGACACCGTTTCTCGTACGGTGAATTTTCGCGCGCTTTCTCCTTATTTTTCTCAGCGCCTCCGACAAACGCCGTGCGCGCGCGCGCGCCGGTAATATCGCGAGCGGTGATATCTTATTTATTTTATGGCCCTCTTATATCTTCATCCAATTTCGACCGACGTGGAATCTACAGCGTATTTCGGCGTTATTAATACTTAATAGATTGTTGCTTATTTGAATTCGCGTACGTGAATGCAGCGTCGAGAAATTTCTCGCGCGCGATGTGAATTTTTCGATTATTATCGATTGGCGATCACATTCATCAGAGTCAGCCCGGTATGTAGAGAATATAAATTTTAATTTATCGATCGAAATGTATATCGGCATGGATAGAAGGAATTTTGGACGTAGTAATCCGGGGAGGGCTTTGAAGGTCTATTGTAGTTTAACGTTTTGTAAAATACGAACATTGTTTCGTTTATCCCGACGAGTTTGTGACATTTACACACGTCATGGGATTTATGTGGCAGTTTACGTCGTAGCTTCTCATCTGATTCGAAAGTAGGTATGTTGAGAGGCAATTTGTTTGTTGCGACTATATGTTTTAACGAGGAATACATGTTTCTTTCCGTCACTTGGAAGTTATTGCAATTGCTAAATCAGTGATGAATTGAAGTAAGTAAAGTGAATAGCTGTCTTTCTTCACGAACGATGTGTCATGAATGCGTATGAATTTCATGTCTCCATGAACTACGAACTCATGAAAATGCAAAGTGCTTCAAGCGCTCACCTAGCGATGATTTGCAGGAAAGAGTCACGCAGCGTGGATGGAAATAATCCGAAAACATTGTTTATTAAATTTATGCTTGTACAATTTTATTATTTATTTATGAAAATGTAATTCTTTTGAGTTATAAAGAGAATTTTCTATAATACTTTGTCGCGTTTTTTCAGCAAGTTTTTAGGAATATTCTTTCGAAAAAGTAGGTTAATATTTTTGTTTAATTCCTTTTCTTTATTTGATATTGTTTCAAGTTGGAGAGATTTGCTATTTTTTAAATAAAAGATACGAGCAACAGATCTATTTGACTTCTACATCGTACACATCTGCGACGATTCCGGATCTCCGAGCGGATCTCTCAGTGAGTTGAAATTAAAAGATGTCGGAAACTAGAATTATTCATTTCGCTCACTAAATAAATAAATAGCACACTTGTTCATAAAAAAAAATTTGATTTTCATTCTTTATTCTCTTGAGCTCTGAAAAAAATAGAAAAAATTATGTCATCAAGATAATTCTAGTTCCGATAACAGTGCAACTGTTCTAATTAAAATAATGTTTTGTTTTTTAATTTTAATTGAAAGATCCGGAATCACATGATCGCATAGATGAATCGTCCACACGATGCGTAGAAATCAAACTGATTTGTTAATCATTCATACTTTTTATATAAAAAAAAAAAAAACAAATCTATCTTAAAACAATAAATAATAAATAAAGAATAAAAGTAATTTTTAAAAATATTTGTTCAATTCAAAAAAAAAAAAATCTTAAAAATTACATAAACAGCCTGAAAAACTGTTTTAAACCGTCCGCGATCGTCTTTTTCGCTGTTTTAGAAATTGAATTATTTTATTATTTTATTATAGGCATTATTTTTAACTCACCTTTGGATACACAGGCACTTCACTGAGATAATCGATTGACAACTGAAAATTGAAGCTCGAGAAACGAGATAAAAGTCAAAGTTAAGAAATACAGAACGTCTTTTCGCGTCCGACTATCACCGTCAGCATAACTGGAATGAAATACGTTGTTCGAAACTCTTTTATCATTAAAGATGCTCTATTGAAGGCAAATATCGTGCGATAACGTCTTCGATTTATTTAACATTTATACAATCGATATCAATATTCTTTGGCCTTTACGTAAAATCATCCGGAACTAGCTGTGTGGGATGGAACTTGTTCGTCGCGTCGAATTGAATAGTACGATTTACGTTTAGATTAGTGCATGACGCCGCCAGTAACACCGTTGAAGTTTGTAAACTTGTGCTACGGATGCCGTTGCAACGGAGAACTATTAAGCAAACACGAATTTGGTGGCGCAGTGCGGTTCATTCTCACGAAATCGCTCTCGTATGGTTATCCTCCCAGTGCAAGGACTTTGAAGTCCTCTGGATGTTTGCGCCGAATTACCATAAGCACGTTACAGCCACTTTAATCTTCTAATACCAATGTCTTTACGTTTAATAACGCCTCCCTCGGAGATAACGTAGTCGCGAATGGTATATAATATATAAAACTTGTTGTAGTTTTCAGAGAGATTTATCAGTAGCACGTAGATATATAATATTCTTTCGAGAAGAAATTCTTACGCGATTCTTGCGCGTAACACACAAGTTCGCATCATTATGTCAAGTTACGACCTTGAGAAACTTGGGGGACAATTAATTATCCTCCCTCTCGACTCTTGAATATTCAAGAAAATGTTCACCCGAATCGGGGGAGGACAGAAATCTCCGCGTTCGCGGAGTAAGTTTCGGAAGTTCGGAAACTTTCTAGAAAATTGAAAATCCGTTTAGCTGCGTTGTCGGTAGAAGCGATCGAGGGCGCGTGGGAGGCAGCTTCATACAGTGTGCATAATGCATTGTGATATCGCTCGGTGTTTCGACCGAAATAATCTCACTTCCTCGCGAAATCTCACACACGGCGCATACTCTTACTACTTTTTATATTGCGCTATTTATGGCACATTGGTTCCTTCAAAGAACGGTCGATTCACATTGTTCTCTTCAAGTTTACCGATATCGAATGTCAGAGGTAAGTCAGAGGCGGAGAAGCGGAAATTTCTTCCGAGAATCCGCCTTTCTCCCGAGGCCTCACTTTGTTGTCCTCCGCAAAAAAGAAAAAGAAAAGAAAAAAAAAAAAATAACAACAACGCGAGTCAAAAAGCGCCTCAGCGAGCGGCTTTCATCTTTGCCTTTTATTTCATCTCTTCGATTAATTATCAAGAGCCCCCCCCATTTTTCTCACGGCGATCGGCTTTACTTTCACGAATGCGGAATGTATGGCTAACGCACTTGTTTCTCTTTTAGAAAATTAATTTTTAATATTAATGCGAATGAAAGTTTGATATATCAACGATACACTCGCCAACTTCCGGTGAAAATTGATTCGAATATTCAGAAATGACGCTGGGCTGCAAGAACAATCCTTGTCAATCCAAAACCGTTGTTGCATACAAGAATTCGCGCCCATTCTCTCGTTTCCGTCGCGTCGAGATCAATCCTGCTGATTCGTGATCAGCAGAATTAATTAATTCGATTAAAATCACGTTTGGCCCCCCCCCCCCTCCCCCGCCGGGCAAAATGTCGTGTAAATACCGATCTGCGATGGCAATTCTCATTGATTTTTCTTTCGAATTCGTGGCATTCAAATCGCTCGGATGTCTGGTAATACAATGCGATACCAAGCTTTTATTTCTCGGCTCATTCTCCGCTTATGAATTCCATTGACTAATTATATAGATATCTACGCGAGCGATATAGCCGTTAGCCATTTATTCGCTGGTGATCGAACAGCATCGCTTGTTTTTTTTTTCTTTCTTTTTTTTTTCGTTATGCTGGAGCAGAATGCAATGTACGCGCGCTATTTCCTTTATTCTCTCTAATAATAATAAAAAAAAAGTGCTCTTTCTTGTCGCGAAACTCTGAATCGATTAAACATTCCGAGTAATAATATATATATATAAATTACGTTTGCGTTATCCCTTTCTTCGTCTGTCTTCATGTACT
This sequence comes from Trachymyrmex septentrionalis, assembly GCF_001594115.1. Lineage (NCBI taxonomy): Eukaryota > Metazoa > Arthropoda > Insecta > Hymenoptera > Formicidae > Trachymyrmex > Trachymyrmex septentrionalis. The sequence goes on along the minus strand of NW_017305987.1, from coordinate 91,592 downwards.
TTTCTCGATTCTATCACTTTGGGATTAACGCTGGTATCCAGGTACCAGATACACGCGAGTCTCAATATCGCTGGGCTGTCTGCATCGGAAGCGTTTGAATGGATCTGCTGCACGGGGCTAGCGGGATTTTCGGGAGTGGGTTGCTTTGATCTACGTAATTAAACGGCGCGATTTCTCCGGCACAATACCGGATGCAGCACGCGCGTATATGTACGTGAGCGTACTAGATTGTTATCTGGTTTGGATATTTCGCGTTTGAGCACACGGCTGTCGATGTTATCGGCAATTTTTCGTTTTTGCATCACTCGCATCAAAGCGCTATCTCGGCGCGTATATCCACCCCATACGCATCACTGTCCGTCAGTTCATCATCCTACCTCCCTCAATCCAACGCGCGGAATTGTATTATTTCGTTTTCACCCGCAACCGTAAATCTCGTCGGTTATCATCGGGGACTTACGAGTTGCTTTACGACGCGAACGACAGGTGAAATTAGCTTAAGAAAAATTTAAGTGCCACCAAATGGCTGCACGTTTGCGCCCAGTCGTCTCGATGTGGCGTGATCGAGATCTCGGAAAGTGCAGGTAGACTGTTAAACGACTATCAGCACGCGATCTGAACATTGTCGTCTCGAGGTATTACTTGGAAACCTCGCGGCAAAGAGCCTTGCGGGGCGCAGATTAGTGAAGCGGGTACGAAAGCATTTGAGCATCGTTAAGTCGTTAATCAGGGGTGGGTGAATGCTGTCGAGGAAGCAGACGGGGGATCACACCCTGATCGTGACTTATGTCCGATTGTCAGAGTAATTAAAAAGAGCCGTTGAACACGCGCGCACACACACACACACACACAAGAGAGTTGAATTACTTACTTTATCAGTCGAATGTAGAAGACGGAAATGTGTGATTGCAATCTCGACATTTTTGAGGACGTGATATATTTTTATTCGCGTCACACATTCCGACTTGGAAAATGAGAGAATCACTCACACTTCTAACTTGTCAACTGTAACGAATGCAGTTCTTCTTTTCAATGTAAATCCGTACGCGGAAAGTTTCCCGGATTCTGAATTGTGGCTTTTGTCTAATGTACCCGAATCACTTTTGTGTTTCAGAAAACCGGAGCCAGGATCAAGATCTATTCGAACACCTGCCCCCGCAGCACGGATCGTCTCATCAGCATCTGCGGCAAACCCACGACGTGCATTGAATGTATACGTGAATTGATCGCCACCATTAAGACTGTGAGTGTACCATGAGGTCGTGATTTGATGACTTTTTTAAATAAATTTTTAATAGCCTTGCATCTCGCACAAATGTCGGTTCTTTTTGCTGAACACAAAAAAAACATTTGTTTCTAATATCATTTGAATATTGATTGTTTGAATATTACTACAGTTTACGTAGAAATATATACAGGTATATGTCAATATATTAATATATTTCTTTCTTTTTACACTGTTAGATATCAAAGACGTAACCTAATTCCTTGTGTTAAATAACATTTTGTCATTTTTAACTTCTCTCTAAATTTATGAATTAGTAGATAACCATTGTTAATCAGTGCCAAATATGCCACTGGTAATCAGTGAATAAAATGTGAGATCCCTAACCTTACCTAACCTGTGTTATGTAATTTAATTAACCTTATTTTAGTGAATAAACTCAACGAATGAATATGCAAATATCAGTATTTTTCGTGCATAATGCTGAAATTTTCTTTTTTAATTGAACTTCACTGATTATCCAGTTACTAAATTTAAAGAGTATATATTAAAATATTAATTAACCCATTTCTGTAATTACTTTCAAAGTAAATAACGTTTATATTAACGTATGCACTTAGTAAATAATAAGAAACTGAAATTGAATCAAATTTTTAATACATTTTTTTAGATTAAATTCTGTTTAATTCTGTTGTTTTAGTTAAAATAACGATATATTGAGTACTCTGTTGAATTCATAATATTAAAAATTAACTTAAATAACTTAATTTGAATTATTTTTAATTTTTTCTCGCATATACATTTTGGCTCTCACTTCTACTCCTACTCAATATATCATTAGCTTAACTTTAAAACAATGGAGGTAAACAACTTACTTGGAGAAAATGTATTAAATTTGAATTAAATTTACTTTATTAAGCGTACGTTAATATTGCTTACTTTAAAACTAATTACTGGATGATAGAAATGGATTGATTTACATTTTGATTCATATGAAGTTAAAAACAAAAAAATGTCATTTAATTTAAGGACTTGTTCCTTTGATATTTAACAGTGTAAGAATAGTGACGATCTATAAAAATAATAAAAAAATGAGACTCAAATTGGGCATACTTTGACATTATAAATTTAACATTGTTGAGTTAAAGTTCGCTCAATAATACATATACAATACGTAGGAAAGAGCAATCTTTGAGGAAGCGAAATATAACGTCTTGCTTTTATTTTTCAGTCACCGCTAAAGGGTGTGAATAATCCTTATGACCCGCACAACTTCGATGATTTTTACGCTGATGACTATGGCGGTTATGGAAACGCTGATGGTGGTCAAGGCAAGGTCGGCGGATTTGGCGGCCCCGGTCGCGGTGGTGGCGGCGGCGGCGGCGGCGGCGGTGG
>NW_017305987.1:81360-88919 GCF_001594115.1 Trachymyrmex septentrionalis | reverse complement strand
GCGGCGGTGGCGGCGGTGGCGGCGGCGGAATGTCCGGCGGCCCGGATCGTGGATACGGCGGTAACTCGCGTGTGGGCGGCGGTGGTGGAGGAGGCGGTTACGACGGTGGCCGTGGCGGTGGCGGATACGGCGGTAGCGGAAACCGAGGCGGCCCGCCACCCTACGGCGGCGGAAATTACAATGGTAAGAAGAATCTTGATGATCCATTTAAGCTGTGATCAAAGAAACATCTATTTTTCAATCGGGAAACCCGAACATCCTTGATCGCAATAAAGATATCAAAGTTCTGCGACAAAGATGATTAGGATATTGATGAGAAAGATCCGAGCGTTCCATTAAATCGGCGCACATCGCTGAAATGTTTGGGGGTTTGTGTATACTCGTCGAAATACGAGCCGTTAATGTTTCTTTTGTCACAGGTGATGGATGGGGGCTGCAAGGAGGCGCGCCCAATGGTTTGGGTGGCGGTGGTAACACGGGAATGGGTGGCCCTATGGGTGGAAACAATCAAGGCAACCAGGGCAACATGAGTGGAAACAAGACCAGTACACAAGTTACCATTCCTAAAGACGTAAGTCGACTAGAAGCTTACTTTGTGTTTGTTTTTATTTTCTAGGAAAACGTAAATGTTCGTTGCATTAATTTATTTTGGTAATCGTAGCAGAAAATTGTGTATTTGCTCTTTATACCGAAGATGCGAATTGAAATCCGATTAGGAACATTGGATTTTATTCGATCGTTGCTTCTCGGAAGCTACTTCGGAAAGCAATAATGAATTATCGAGATTTTCTTGTCAACCGTATTAAATTGTAGGTCTCGCGTATACCTGCGTAAACTATTAAAAAAATGCACACCACAAAAATACGTCGAAGGGTCATTGCGCTTCTATTAAGTGGCTAAAGATTGAGAATAATTTGTAGATAAATGTCTGTCATGTTTAATAATGATTATTTTGTTTGATTGAGGTATCTTTGATTTTAATTGAAAATATACCTGATTATATATAGAATCTTATTTTTGTTTGCAGTTGGCCGGAGCCATAATTGGTAAAGGTGGTGCGAGGATCAGAAAAATCAGATCCGACAGTGGTGCCGGAATAACTATAGACGAGCCACTGCCTGGTAGTAACGACCGCATCATTACCATCACTGGGATTCCCAGTCAGATACAAATGGCCCAGTACCTGCTGCAGCAGAGGTAATTATTATATAACATATACTTATATATCATATACTTACATTAAATGTAAAAATCTGCTTCTTATTTCATGTTAACATTGTAAATATTGCCTTTATATTATATTAATAAAACTTAAAATCGAACATGTTTATTGTTAAATGCGCTATTTAACAAAGATATATATATATTCTATAATATCTTGATGTTTAAGCATGTACAATTTTTGTAATTACATGATAAAAATTGCGATATAATGCTTGTATGATATTGTAAGATATATATTGTTATCATTTCATGCACTGCCACTTTGTTATGATTTTGCGAAGCTTCGCGTAAACATCTTGACGATATAAAAAGATAATTGTTAAAGTAAAATCGAAGAAAGAAAAGAATTATACTCTATATGTGCTATCTTGAAAATTAAAAGATATAAATAACTTCACAAACACGCTTGTGAGTGTAAGATAAAGTCGATAGTGTGTTAACATTTTGTGAATGATATATTCAGACTCTTCGATTTTATATGCTATGTTTAATATATATTGGAGTATATTTCTTCGTTGTCACGCGCGATAATAATTTCTCGTACTTCATCCGCTTTATAACCGATATCGCCGCCATCGCATCGAGTCAGTTCATCATCTTTAGGAACTAACACAATCCAACTAACCGAACTATCGAGGTGACTATAACATTCGCAAAGGTGAAGGAGTAGGAACGGAGAGAGACGGATGGAAGGAGAACGACGCGCTGGAGGAATCTCTAGCCCAGCGTGAGGGAAAATAGAGCACCGTTGTATGGAAGACTAGTGATTTTGTTGTTCTACTTTCGATGTAACAAGGAATCACTAATCATCCTACAAAGGTGTTCAAGAACTTCGCCTCTGCCTGAGACCTGCTTTCGGAACTAACACCATTCCCGCTGCGCCCCGTTTGCTCATCGACGCGCCGTAATTTCGCACGAATAAACAGTAACATTTTCTTTAATAATGTGTCTATAATCATCAAATAATTGCAGCTAAATAAAAGCTGTAGTATTTATTCATATTCAAGATCCCATATTCTTGGATCCCTGATAACTCATGTAATCTGAACTCCATTCGTGGTGCATACTAATACAATTAAGGCTTCGTGCGCTGTTGTCATTGCGATTTATTCCGAGTACGTTTATTGCGTCGCTCAGATATCATATGTAAATTAAGGCTTTTTATATCGACGATTTAAATCTTATTTACGCAACATAAGACGCTTGCATTTTTGTCATTCTGCGCTTTGTACCTCGTAAATCATTTTTAGAAAATAGTTCATAATGAAAAGAGAAAAATTTTAAAACTTAATATAAGAAAATTCATCATTATCTCGTTTTAATTATATCATCTATTTTCTTCAATTTTAATCGTTATACGGTCTTTGACTGAAAACTCCGTTAATTTTTTCTGTTCCAGCGTGCACGAGAATGCAGATCATTACTAAGACGTAGTGAGGGATGCATTCGGGGAAGAGGGGAGCCAAAGATGCGCTTTTGTAACTTTTTTTTAGAAATATTTCTTGGGCAAACACATACAAATGCTGAAAGTGGAACCTGAAACAAGTACATTTGACATGCACCTGCAGAAACGCGTGCAAGAAACTGGGATACTTCCGGCAAAATGCTGCGCACAGGAGGATAATCTGTAGAATTTACAACACACACACACACACACACACACACACACACACACACACACACACACACACACACACCCACAGATGACACATGCCACACGCGAATCACCCTCTCCCAGGAAGATAAACGCTTGTGGTCGATGCTAACGTGACCTTAACATGGCAATCCTTTTCAAGGATGATAGTCGCCCAATGCAGCCTGCAGAGTAAATCGATTCACGAATCGAGTACGTTAACGTTTTCGATGTCGGCCTTTCTTTAGTATAGAATTCTCTTATTTGTATCGTATCGGCGAAGCCACACGTATTGTCGATGTGACAGCGGGGGGTTTCAAACTGGCGAGCAAGCGCACCATGTTCCCCGATGTTAGCATTCTCGAAAAAACGTATTTATCCTTTAAAGGAAATTCAAAGAATAATCCTTTTTTTTTCTACCGTAAATCGCGCGCTATTTCGCTGGAAATCATCGTGTATCTTCTTTTTCTTTTTTTTTTTTCGTTATTATTATCATTAAATCTTGTCTCTTTCGCCCGACAGAAAAAAAACGTCTAAAATCTATATAATTTTAATTTCAAATTATATAGATTGTGCCAACGAACAATCGAGACGCTGGCGCGAGACAGCCAATTTGAAACCGTTAGTCGCGACTCTCCTGAACATCGAGATCTAACAACGCACACTTTTCCCGTTACGTTTCTTTCCAGCTTTTTTGATAAATTCTTTACAAATTCTAATCCTATGGAAGTAAGAATAAATGCGCATAGAGTGAATGCGAGGGCAACAGTGCCGAAGGAACGGAGAGGTCGAGCGAGAGAGAGAGAGAAAAACTAGATCTTACTAGGTAAACGTATTCGCAGGAAAAGAACTGACAAGTGTATTCGCAAAAAGAAACTGTATATAAGATCCACTAACGTTCCTTTCCCTTCTTTAATTGCTGCATACACCGACAGGTATGCGTTTCTGCTGTTGCATTATTATTATAGTTAATATTAATTATTACTTTATGATTATTGATAAGAGTATTTTTGCGTTCATATTATATCCCTAAATCTGTATTAATCATACCTTTATCCCCTTCAGCGAACGCGTAAACGTTCTTAGTGTTACAATGGGTAGAAATATTTAGGCTTAATGAAGAGACATAAGGTTAAGGGGGCACCATCGGCGAAGAGCGAACGGTTACCGAATGATTTAGAAAATGATATGAACAAAACACTGAATCTACTACAAAGTCCGTCATAATAGTAACATTGTATCTTGACCCTATATGTTTTTTAACGAGCGTGAGTGGAACATATTTTTCAGTCTTTTTTTCCATTTGCCAGTTTGTTCCTTTTTGTATTATATTGTACAGAAGAGAAATTTGCGAGAGACTTGCGAGACACGAATTCAAATGAATCAGGATTGGTCCGAAATGCTATAACGCTATTGCCACTGCTATATGTATATTTCAGTATATAGTTCGTTACAATTATCCTCGATGTGCAAAATTTTCACGCTAAAATCCTGATACGAAGATGCGATCGCGAATACCTCGAAGATAACAGCCGGATTCGGCATACACACACATGATCTCTGTAAATAAATACCTCTACTACATAGCACTATCTTGAAACGTGACTATTTGAACGGGAGTATCTTTTGGCAAATAGCGGCCGTGTTGGTAATTTTCCAAGTGCAATTAAAAACGATTGTACTAAAAAAAAAAAAAAAAAGCATTATTTAGCTTTGCCCTGGATAGTCGATTTTAATACTCGAGCGAGTGTGTCCCAACATGATTAAGTGATGTCACCCTTGAACCCGCACTCATAGAGGATTGAATCGTTATAATGTATGCCGGGCTATATTAAGCTAGTACAACCTTTTTGATGGATAAGACGATAAAAAGGATCAAATATGATCAGCATAATAATAACATTCTAATCGCCGTTTCCAATTTTCTCGCGTACCGATGGTCAGCCCCGAATTAACTCGTAATACCCTTTCCTCTCTCTCTCTCTCTCTCTCTCCTCCAGCCCCTGAAAATACATTTTAGTCTGGTCAGTAAACGTCACCCCTATCAGGGTGCCTACAAAGGGCATTTTTAAGCATCTTGACCGTGGACAATGTCCATTAATGCAGAGTTGTATCGACCAGTAGGCAGTAGGTGACGCATTCGCAGTCCGTTACACTTTCGGGATCATCGCGCGTGGATTTGCATAGGTGTACAAAGGGCTTGAGCAATTGACACGCTCGACATGAAATGTCAAGTATAATCACGATCCATGTGTAAATTCGCATATGCGATGGACTTGACAGATTTAGAGATCTCCAATTATTTTCACAACAAAATTCCGGTCGACTGTTCACAGAGAGACGAGGGCGCGACTTCTCGTGACGAGATTTCCTAATTCTGTTGTTTTCCTTCCCTTTGTTAGTTACTTTTCGGTATCATTGTGTTTCTACATCATTGTTCAAATTCGAGTGCGCAGCATCGAGAGAAAATATTCTTTGCGTGTTGTTACATTAGATATGTGTTTTGTACATTTATTTTTTCGACTATTCCTTGAAGTTAGAGATTAGGTAATATTATCAAGTAACATTATTACATAATAATATTATTTCAATGTTAAGGAAAATATATCATAATTGTCGATCTGTGAATAGTCGGAATTATCACGGCCCGAGGTTCTCAGAAGCAGAGGGAATCCTGGATTTCCCTCGTTTAAAGCAGGAGTGCGAATGAGATCGCAAATAAAACAAACTACATGAAATGAATCAAAACTATAACCGCGCGTAGCTTCGTCCGCGTGTTATGCATTTTTCGTCTAACACATAAACACACACGTAAATACATACACTTGTTAATTGTAATCCTACGACGAGGCACATAAGCACGCGTGGATGAATGACAGTACGTGAGGATGTATGTATAGACGCGTGTGTGTGTTCCGAGTGCGTGTGTGCATGGGGAAAATATCGACGCCAGATTTATAAACCGGTTTGTTGCAACTGGACTTTGGTATCGCGAGAAGGTTGAAAGAGATAACGTGTATAATCACAAACATGGGAGAGAGAGAGAGAGGGAGAGGAAGAGAGAGAGAGAGAGAGAGAGAGAGAGAGAGAGAGAGAGAGAGAAAGAGCGCTATACACTCGTACGTATCACGATTACGTGTACTGTATAAGATAAACAGTTTACAATTATTTGTAACGGATACTTTTTATTTGTCAAATAAAAGTTAGTACAAAGAGAAATGCTGTTATTTTTATCAAGTCAACCGTCAAATCAGTTAAATTAAGCTCGATGTTTTTAACATTACCCATTATTGTGATTTAATACCAGCACGAATATTAATAATAATTTATAATAAATAAAAAATTAGAAAAATTATAAAAATTCTTTGTAAACAAAAGTAATTCTTGTTAAATTGCAATAAAGATGTAAAATACTTTTCGTGTCGAACTTTTATAGATATAATATATTTAGATCCAAATGTATGAAATATGTCACTCTTTTAAAAAGAGTGATAGCCGTATATGTTTCAATTATTTAAAGAAATTAGTCGAATAATTGGAATTATGATAGTGCATAAAATGCTTTAGACTTATATACATATCAATATTTTGATCTGAATGTACGATGAATTTGTCACATTATAAAATCGATTCTTTTCATTTACTCATCAGAAAACTCATCAGAAGTCCAATGTAATACATCTTAAATTATAGTTTTATGGTACTGGAATATTCTATGTAAAATTCGCGACCTTCGCAAATAATCAAAATAGAGTGGACGTTCAGGTGAACATTACTGGGACTTTAATATCATTTCACTGAATTTAATTAGAGATAATGATAGAAAATTAAATGACATACAGCGAGTCGGAAATGAAAAGTAGTCGTTGGCCAAAGAAATTGCAGACGAGTCCGGCAATATGCAGTCATTCAGTAGGTTCCTTAACAAATGGCAGTTTGTTTTCTATAAGCATTAACTTAGCTCCAAAAAAACATGACGCCACATTGGAATAAGAAATCCAGAATTGACTCCAGTATAAAGCGTGGTGAGACACTAACATTATTTTAATTTATTAATATATATACAGGGTATCTGGAATTTTAATGTCAAAATTTCGGGAACGTGCAGGGGATCGATAAGAAAAAAAGTCCTGTAGAGATATGCTCGTTTTTGCTTTGTTTTGGAGAAAATCGCAAAAAAAAAACGTTTTCATTTTTGTATTTTCTCATTATTTATTTATGCTGTATTTATTCACTTGCCTAATGTAGATATTGTTCCAAATGTTGGCCTCTTGCAGCAACGCAAGCGTTGCATCTAATACGGACAGCTCGTGTTGCAGTTAAACACTGATCTGGCGATATTTGGTGCACCGCAGCTTTGATTCGATTTCTCAATTGTTCTCTTGAGTTGATTGACGACGAATAAACTTCCTGCTTCAAGACCCTCTCACACAAAGAAGTCCAGTGGTGTTAGGCCAGGTAATCGGAATAACCAAGGTACTACTCCTCCGTGTCCAATCCATCGTTGTGAAAAATGTCTGTCTAGTCAAGTTTGTCTAACTCGAATAATTCTACCATAATGAGCTGGAAACCCATCAGTTGAAACTACATTTCAATCCCTCGCTGCAGGAGGATGATCTTCTAAATAATCAAAGAAGTCAGTCTCCAAAAAATCTGGCTGCATTTAATCTATTCGATAAAAAAAATAGTCCCACTAGACAAA
>NW_017305987.1:78359-81260 GCF_001594115.1 Trachymyrmex septentrionalis | reverse complement strand
CAGTCTCCAAAAAATCTGGCTGCATTTAATCTATTCGATAAAAAAAATGGTCCCACTAGACAAAAAAAAAAAATTTTCGCTCGAAAACGGAATTATTATTATTATTGTTTTCGTGTATGATTTTAGTGATGATAATATTTTAGAAGCAGAACGGCAATGCAACTATATATTGCCTTTTTTGCGATGATTTTCTTCAAAACGAAGCAAAAACAAGCATATCTTTACAGGACTTTTTTTTTAATTTATCGATCCTCTAGTTCCTGAAGTTTTGATATTTAAATTTCAGACACCCTCTGTATTGATGCTTATTAATATCCATCACAATACCGATTTAGTAATTATTACTTCGCCAAACAAATCAATATTCTACATCTCGTAATAGGATATCGCAAATGTCTGGCATACGTGCGGGTAAAAAAACACTTAGGCTGGTTTAGTATCTATTGTAAGAATACAAGCCTGCATGGTTTTCGTTACATAAATATGGATGGATTGTCGATAATCGAGAGTGTTCTCTGGTTCATGGTGAGGACTCTATAATCATCTCAAGAGTGCAAGAGTAAGCTCAGTAATATTGTCCAGGAAAGATAATTTACTCTTATATTCGACAGATTTGTATATTGTGCATGGTGTTCTGCCTTATAATGATGTTACGCTTGTGGGCCAATTACTCGAACAATCCCATAGTTACGAGTATTTACACATCAAATTCGATATGGGACGTGTCTTTTCCAGCCGTCACCATATGCAATAATAATAAGGTCTATCGTCCACATGCCGATCTTATGGCCAAGAATTTGTAAGATATTAATAAGATATATATTGTAATATTCAGATGCGAAGGGCCATCATTTTCCTTGAATTCTTATATTAATAAATAAAATTAGAAAATAAAAGTCTTTGAAAAAAAAAATGAAATTAAACATTTTCTCTTTATCTGACAAAAAAATTTAGTCGAAACTGGATAGTTTTGTTTCGATTTTGCTAATCTTTCCTTCAATTTTCTTCATAAAAATTATATCAAGTAAAACCTATTTGATGTGATAAATTTTCTATTTCTATTTAATGTGACAATTCATGCGAAAATTAATTTAATTAATGTTGGATCGACCGAGTTAAATTTCCATATCGGAATGTTATGTCCCAATTTTGCGCGATTCAACAGATATATGAATGGATTCACCACGAACGACAGCGATAAATTTTTTTCATCCTTAATGAAATTGATACGACCCCATACAATTTCGATAGACAATGCGACTGCGAGGCAATTTCTCGATAGACTCGACATGACGGTCGAAAAGCTCATGGAGCAGGTGAAAAAAAATTGTTTTAATGATTAATTTGTATCTCCAAGGAGATGCAGATTAATCATATGATCCGTTCAAATAGCGAAAAAAGATTCGAGTTAATAATTAACGATATTTCCCGCAGTTGATGCAGCCTTGCAGCGCGTTACTGTTAAAATGCATTTGGATCGGCAAGGTTTACGATTGCAACAAGATCTTCAAGACTGTCAAATCCAAGGAGGGTTTCTGTTGCGCTTTCAATTATCATTACTACGTTGAACACATGTAATTGTCGCGAGAAAATTCTCGGAAATACATATGTCGCTTCTTTGACGCTATATTATTCTATTGTGTACATACAAAGCAACATTGCTACAACATTTGCAATGTTGCTGGAACAAATAATTACTTTGCTGTATGGCAGGTCTATCCAATTTCAGTTCCGGAACCAAAATGCAAAGGCATTGATGTAAAAAAAAAACCAATATGAGTTTTAGAAACTGTAAGGTATTGATAAGCATCATTAGATGTATGTCAACACTTTACAGTCCCCGAAATCTTATCTACATGAATTGTTTTGCGTCGATAGCTTTGTGTTTTAGCTTCGGAGCTCAAATTAGATAAGCCTGCTGTATAAGATGCAAAATTTCATTATATTTGTCGGATAAAGTTGCAGATGAAATTTTAACATAATTGCCATCGCCTCTGCTTTAGAAGCTAGGAAGTTCTCTGCTTTAATTTTTAAAAATCTTTGATTGTTTGACGATTCAAAGTGTACAAGGCAAATGAAAGTCAAGCTTAGTTAAGTGTAATATTAGAAATAATAATGATGTACATTTAGATAATTGTAATAAAATAAAGGGTGGATTCCCTTTGCCTTTACATCATTATTGTATACATAATTATTGTATTACATATAGTATTGCTTATAACTCGATTGCCAACATACGCTTTTGTGTACAAAAATAATTTCAGAAATGAAGTCACATTTGCTTATGTATTATTGAATGGAGATCGATTGTCTATGTGTATTATTACCTACAGTTCGATTGCTTATTCTCTGCTTTAAAAACACAAATTTTTCTATTTTAAAAAACAAATTCTTTGCTTTAAAAACAAAAATTACTTTCTTGTATAATTTAATCTTAATTTTGTATTTGTGCGCAAAAGTGCTTGCAGGCAATCGAGTTGTAGACATTAAAATACATGCAGTTAATTGATCTATAGGCAATAATACATGTAGGTAATCGATCTGTGGACAAATGAAATGTAGGCAAAGCCTATTGATGCAGTAAGTAATTTATAGGAAAAAGTAGCCTCTAAAATTAATTATAATAATTTCTATGATTAACACTGTATTAATTTTATTATATATTATTTAAATATTATTTTTATTTCTATATTGCGCCTAATTAACCCATATCTGCCCTGTATACTTTGAATAATTTCAATTAATTGCAATAATTTGGTTCTTTGATTTTATTTGATACAAAAATAGAAGCACAAAAACTTAGTACGAGGGGTGTTCAAAAAGTAAGTTTCCCTGCTCCGGGAAAAAAGCAAAACACAATTTTTAGGTTAAAGTAACATATGTATTTATTGTTTGACTTAT
>NW_017305987.1:76922-78259 GCF_001594115.1 Trachymyrmex septentrionalis | reverse complement strand
GATGAAACGTGGGTTCACCACACAAACCCTGAAATGAAGCGACAAAGTATGGTTTGGAAGAAATCAGAAGAGAGTGCTCCAAAAAAAGCAAAAATCCAGTATTCTGCTGGTAAGGTTATGGCCACAGTTTTTTGGGACAACGAAGGTGTTCTGTTGATTGATTTTCTTGAATCCGGTACCACGATAAATGCAGATCGTTACTGTGAAGTGCTAAATAAACTTAAAAGTGCCATTAAACGAAAGCGTCCTGGAAAATTATCGAGAAAAGTGTTGCTTTTTCACGACAATGCACGGCCTCATTCAGCAAAAAAAACACAAACCTTACTGGAAAAATTCAAATGGGAAATTTTTGATCACCCACCCTACTCTCCAGATCTCGCACCAAGTGACTTTTTTCTTTTTCCTAAGTTAAAGGAAAGTTTGGGTGGCCATCACTTCAATTCAAATGATGAAGTGAAAGACTTTGTTAAATTATTCTTTAAAAAACAGGGCACGAATTTTTATAAACAAGGTTTGTCAAAGCTTCAGAACAGATATAAAAAATGTATTCAAGTCCAAGGGCACTATGTAGAAAAATAGTTTATAAGTCAAACAATAAATACATATGTTACTTTAACCTAAAAATTGTGTTTTGCTTTTTTCCCGGAGCAGGGAAACTTACTTTTTGAACACCCCTCGTAGAAAAATTGACAAACTTTCGGCAATAGTCGGATATATGTAGACTCGTCCGACATTTAGATATGTATTTTACGCTTTCGTTATTATTCCGTAGATCCAATGACTTTAATACCAATGATTTCAACAACACTTCTGATGATTTGCCGGGTGTGCACACAATTTTGGTAATGCTCAATATCCTCGCGTTGATTTCGACTAGAGATTCTATATCAGAATCCAGGAGCAGGGCTAGATATGTATATTTAAAATAGTATTATTTAAACCACAGTATTTGCAATACAAGTGCATTTTGTATTTTGCATTTTAGCAGAGCACATGAAAATATTACTTATTTAAAATGGAAAAATTGAAAATTTTTTGTATTTTGTAATTTGTAATAAAATTGATTGTTATAATCTTAGTATTGGAAACACAAAATATAAAATACTTTTATAGGCTCCTATGAAATACAAAATACAAAATATTTGCATGTGACAAGCTGAAATACAAAATACAAAATACAATTGTCTTACAAATACTGTTTTACAAATAAAAATATTTTAATAGCTAGCTCTTATTTCAATTGTTATTATTTCGATAGGCTTAATTTTGTCAAAATTCTACGAGAAAGAAAGGGATATATATTGTATTCCTACTTCGCTGTATATATATAATATATT
>NW_017305987.1:76469-76766 GCF_001594115.1 Trachymyrmex septentrionalis | reverse complement strand
TATATATATATATATATATATATTTTTCTTTCGTAGGATTTGATAAACTCGCTCCTGGACAGACTCTGTTATAGGACTTCTAATTCCGACTACGTTGTGATTGCACACGATAAACTCGTCTTTTGCAGAAAGCGCCTGGAAGCGGCCGCGATGTAGGACTCGCAGTCGCCTTAAATATCGAGCCCGATATGTACAAAGCTACTTCGCGCCCTTTCATAGGAGCTTCCGTTATAATACATGATGCAATGGATTTTCCCGATATTGGTGCACACATAGTGTCCGTGCCGATTGGTCACC
>NW_017305987.1:73778-76369 GCF_001594115.1 Trachymyrmex septentrionalis | reverse complement strand
CGTCATAATACACGACCCAATTGATTTTCCCGACATTGGTGCACACATAGTGTCCGTGCCGATTGGTCACTTTCTGGAGATATCCATTACCGGGAAGTTTGTCAGAGGTATGGAAAGTTTAAGGGCCATACCTCAGGAGAAACGTATGTGTTATTTCCATAATGAGGTAAAATTATGTATACTTTTCGGCTTGGATCAAGCGTTATTTAGCGCGTTAACTTCTGTAAACTCTCGCCTTTCATATTTCACGTAATTGTAATGAATATACCTGCAGGTACCAGGCAAGGTTCGTTACAGCTTTGAATCGTGCGTATCAGAGTGCGCAGCCAAGTACATACATCGTATATGCGGCTGCCTGCCATTTTACTATCCAGAGATGCGTGAGTGTACACAAAAAAAAATACAGAAAATTATTTAATAGAATGGATTTAATTCTTGGGGTAACATATAGGTGTTGTTTTATTCTTCAATTTCAATTTTATTAATTTTATAATTTCATTATACTTTAGATAAGAAACGCCATACCGGTCTAAACGTTAAGATGTTGAATTATTATATATAATATATTCATTTAAATGAATTAATTTCCAGAAATGATAATTACGTGTCGATATGGTTGTCGGACTTTCAACGCAATTAATCTGAAATATTAATAATCCCCCCAAATTTCCCAAATCTTAAAAAACTGTATTCTCGTGCGAGAACGGAATGCAACAGATCCGGGTTCGACTCCCGGCCGAGGCAATATTTTCCAATATTTTAAGATTTGGAAAATTTGGGGGGATTATTAATATTTCAGATTGATTGTGTTGAAAGTCTTGACAATCGGCACGCAATTATCATTTCTGAAATTAATTTATTTAAATGAATATATATAGTAGTTCAACATCCTAACATTCAGACCGGAGTGGCGCTTCGTATTTAAAGTAATGAATTTAACATAAATGGTCTTGTTTCCAATCATATTGTTTATAATTTCATATCTGGTAGAAGGAGACATTTTGGAAATGCGTTAATACGACAATCGATAATATATAAATAAACCTTCATCTGCAATCTGGATCTTTTTTTGGTACAAGTGAAATACTACTTTTTAATTTTTCCGAAATAAAGGAAAGTGAAATTTGGTTCCTCTCTCTCTCTCTCTCTCTCTCTCTCTCTCTCTCTTCCTCTTTTCTAAAATATTTTGTTAGCAGTGGCGTCTGTAACAGATATGTTGAAAAGTAACTCTGAATTTTTCTACACTTTTTTGAAAGTCTACAACAGAGAATAAAATTTAGACTAATCAAAAAGATTTTGAACGCAGATGGAAAGTTAATACATAATATAATAATAGAGAAGAATATAATTAACATGATAATTACATTATGTTATGATCTTCATGGCAGTTAAGGGAATGAGGACATGTTACTTGCCTGACACAGATTGCCTTTTGAGAATCCGAAGTAAGAAAGTGACTGGACACATATTAATTATATATATAATATAATCAGACATTTCGTATATCTGATTATATAGAATTGTAGGTATACAATGTTGTTTTTCAAAATTCAGAATTGATATCAAATTACGAGGAAATAGAACATTGCAGCAAAATCTGTCTGCCTGAGTGCTCAGATATGTTCTACACTCTCAATTCAGAAAATATTAAAATGCACGATGTGGGATTTGATTCTTATCTAATGTGAGTCGACATCATTGTCTTTAACGAAAAGAACGTTAGCTTTTTCTTCGAGATATGCAATTATTTATATTATTTTTACAAATTTTTAATAATAATAGTAACATTTTATTGAGATGTGAAAAGATTATATTCTTATATTTTTTTCTTATACTTTCTTTTCATACTTTTTATATTTTTAGGAACGACTTTGATAAAAATAATATGTCTTTCGTATATGTATTTTTCGGCGACTCCTCGTACATCGAGTATCGCAAGGAAAGTACCATAAGCTGGGATTCACTCATCGGTGGGTATAAATTCCAATATCTCGAATAGCTGGTGACAGAAAATTCGTTTGCCTTTGATCTCGCTTGAATTAATTTTCAACTAACTCAGTAGAATGTAACGAAATCGCGCGAATTATTACAGCATCCTTCGGAGGTATCTTCGGTCTCTGTCTCGGTGGTTCCGTGTTGAGCGTAATCGAGCTGATTTATCTCTTGACCAGACAGCTCTTTAGAAGACAGACTCGCAAATGGCAGGAACAAACACGTACGAAATTGCCGCCAGCGTCAGAAGTGTTTCTATCGATTCCCGCTAAAGAGAAAGTTCAACTACGAAAGCCGCGAAATTGTCAGGAATCGGTTGACAAGCGTGTTCTCGTCACATGGTGTCAACCAATCATTCACCAACATAAAATAACAAGTGTCGACAACATGAATCACATGAAACATGTCAAATTTTGAGTTACATTCTGCTTTAATTGAAATGACTTTTAACAAGTTATTAAAAAATTTTTTTGTGAATGAAGCCTTGCATATAATGGAAGAAATATTAGGAACAAGTATAAATACAGAGAAATAAATGATTAGGAGTAAGAATAGAAATTAAATGCAATGTCCAACAGATACAAATAAAATATAAGACG
>NW_017305987.1:62364-73678 GCF_001594115.1 Trachymyrmex septentrionalis | reverse complement strand
GTTTAATTTATAGTTTTAATTTTTTTATTTCTTTACTTTGTAATATTTCTTCCATTGTGTACAGAGCTTAAACAATAGAAAATATACGGTGTATACACTGAGAAAAAATAATAAATTAAACTTAAACGATAGTTGCTAAAGCTTTGACAAAGTAATTTCAATTAAATGTCTGATTATATAGCTAAAATTAACTAAATGCTAATTTATTTTTTTAATATTACTTTACTTTTCTAATTATCATGTGTTACCAAACAGTTACTTATTTATATTTAATGACATTTACTAAATATTTCACTAATTTAAACAAAATATATTTGCTATTACCTCTTTTTAGTGTGTAATGTTTACGATTATTAATTATTATGTAGAATAACTACGTACTATTATTTATTATTATAAGAAATAGTAAACTCTTGCGGCTTATTTTGCATGATTATTATATCTATTGGGTTTTCACTGAAAATCTATAGATAATTAGAATTATTAATTATTACTTTTAGTTGTCAAATAAAAATTAATATAAAGCGAAACACTGTTATTTTTATCAAGTCAAATCTGTTAAATTAAATTCATCCTGCTGTTGCTTTTGATATTACCTATTATTATTACTTATTATGATTTATTACCGGCATGGTGAATATTAATAATAATAATTTTTTTAAATGAAAAAGTCTGAAAAATTATTAAAGTTCTTTGTAAATAAAAGTAACTTGTCAAATTGCGATAAAGATATAAAATACTTTCTTGGACTTGTATAAATATGTCTAGATCTAAAGATATAAAATATGTCACCTTTTTAAAAAGAGTGATGTTTCAATTACTTAGCAAAAAAATTAGCCGAATAATTACGACAGTAAATAAAATGCTTTAGACTTATAGAGATATCTGCATTTTGACTGTACGATGAATTTTTCGTATTTTAAAAGCAATTCTTTTCAATTACTTAAGACTTAGAAAACTAGTCGAATGTAATAAATCTTAAATTATTGAGTTTCACGATGGAATATTTGACCCAAAATTCGCGATCTTCGCAAGCAGATAATCAAAATAGATTGAACGTTTAGGTGAACATTACTGGAACCTTAATGTCATTTCATCGAATTTACTTAGGGATATTGATAGAAAATTAAATGATGTATAGCGACCGAGTCGGAAATGAAGGGCAGCCGCTGGCTAAAGAAATTAGAGTACACGTTCGGCAATACGTCTAGTCATTCGGTAGTTCCCTTGGCAAGTGGCAGTTATAATACAAGCATTAACACGATAACTTCAAAAAAACATGAAGCCCAATTGGAATAAGAAATCCAAATTCGACAATGTAAAGCATAGTAAGACATTAATATTATTTTAATTTATCAATACATATTGGTGCTTATTAATATTCAGTACAGATTTAGTAATTATTTATATATCTTCGGAAACGAATTAATATCTTACACGTCGTGATAGGATATCGCAAATGTCTGGCATACGTGAAAAAACATCTAGACTGGTTTAGTGTCTATTGTGACAATACGAATCTGCATGGTTTTCGTTACATAAGTATGGACGGATCGTCGATAATCGAGAGTATCCTCTGGTTCCTGGTGAGGCCCTTATAATAATCTCAAAAGCACAAAAATAGACTCTATAATATTGCCCAGGAAACGTAATTTACTCTCATATTCGACAGGTTTGTATGTTGTCCATCGTGTTCTGCGTTATATGGATGTTACGCTTGTGGGCCAATTACTCGAACAATCCCATAGTTACGACTATTTACACGTCAAATCCGATATGGGACGTGTCTTTTCCAGCAATCACCATATGTAATAATAATAAGGTCTACCGTCCACACGCCGACTTTATTGCCAAGAATTTGTAAGCGATTAATAAGATATCTATTTTAATTATTCATTTGGGGTGCGAAGGGTTCGTCGTTTGTCATGAACTCTTGTATTAATAAATAAAATTGGAAAAATGAAGTTTTTTGATGATAGGATATCGCAAATGTTTAACATACGTACAAAATTAAAAAAAAAAATTGAAATTTTTGAAGAAAAAGTGAAATTAAAAATTTCTGTTTGGTTTAAAAAAAATTTATTCTAAATTCGACAATTTTGCTTCAGTTTTGCTAATCTCCCTTTCAATTTTCTTCAATAAAACTATTTGATATGACAAATTTTTCGTACCTATCTAATATGACGATTTATGTGTGAAAATTAGTTTAATTAATTTTGGATCGATGAATTTAAATCTCCATATCCGATGTTACGTCCCGATTTTACACGATTCAACAGATACATGGATGGGTTCACCACGAATGACAGCGATAAATTTTTTTCATCCCTAATAAAATTAATACGACCCAACAAGATCTCTTCAGACAATGCGATCGCGAGACAGGTCCTCGATAGACTCGACATGACGGTCGAAGCGCTCATGAAGCAGGTAAAAAATGATTATTCTAATGATCAATTTGTATCTCCAAGGAGATACAAATTAATCATAGATTCCGTTCAGATGACGAAAAAAGATTCGAGTTAATAATTAACGACATCTCTCGCAGTTGATGCAGCCTTGCAGCGCGTTGCTACTGAGATGCGCTTGGATCGGCAAGGTTTACGATTGCAGCAAGATCTTCAAGACTGTCAAATCCAAGGAGGGTTTCTGTTGCGCTTTCAATTATCATTACTACGTTGAGCACATGTAATTGTCGCGAGAAAATTCTCGGAAACACATAATTTCTTTGACACTATGTTATATTATCTATACATTGCATACAAAAGCAACATTGGTGCAATGTTTACAATGTTGCTTTGCTTTATGGAATGCTAAGTTGGTGCAAAAGATTCTTCATATTTGTTGATTGAAGTTGCAAATAAACAATAACAATAATTATATTAGGATTTTAATTATACTCGAATTTTAAACAATACAAAAAGGATAAATATAGTAGGCTAATGAGAGTCAGCAATGATAAATGGCGCAATTATTCAGTGAACAATCAATAATCAGATATTGGATTGATGTCTTCTTTATTTTTAACGTTTTGATTCTTTTTATAATTAGCTCAGTATAATCCTTAAGTCATCGCAAATTGACAAAGAAGAAAGAAGCATTGTTAATCATCACGGAACATGAAGTAATTCGGTCATGGATCATCAATCCAATATCTGATTATTGATTGTTCACTAAATAATTGCGCTGTTTATCGTTGCTGACTCTCATTAAACTACTATATTTATCTTTTTGCATTGTTGTAAATAAAATTTCAGCATCTGCTTTATCTGAAAAGAAGGTCTTTGTCTTTAAAAACTTTAATCTTTAAAAACTTTAGTTTGTGGATGATTCAAAGTATGTAAGTAAATGACAATCGGGCGTAATTAATTAGGTGCAACATTAGAAATAATAATAATATATATTTAGATAACTATAAAAAAATTAACACTGTGTTAATTTTATTATACGTTATCCGAATATTATTATTATTTCTAATATTGCTCCTAATAACTCTCATTTGCCTTGTACACTTTGAAACGTTTTTAAACTTTGAGAGTTCGTTAATAGTAATAATTTAGTTCTTTGTTTTTATCTGATACAAAAATAGAAGCATGCACAGAAGCTTGATAGAAAAATTGACGAATTTTTGACACTAATCTGATACAGACTCATCCGACATTTAGATGCTTTTTTTATTTATGCTTTTGTCGTTCTCCTGCAGGTCCAAAGTCAAGCCCTTTAATTCCACCGACTTCAATAACACTTCTGAAGATGATTTACCGGGTGTGCATACAATAGTGGTAATGCTCGATATCCTCGCATTGATTTCGACTAGAAATCCTATAACATAATCTAGCCACGAGCACAGCCGAGCATGTATTTGAAATGCTTTTATATAAAATACAGTATTTTTAGTCTTATGAGACAGTAAAGGAGACCGAGGCTAATTGTCGTACGAGGTTGATTGTCAAAATGCTTATAACAGGTTGTGGCAGAAAAATCTCTCTTTTTTTGACTGTAGATTGCTGATATAATATTAATTTTTTGTGTAAAATGATTTTAGCACCACAAGCATTATATATATTATTTATAACAATTTTTAAGAAAACGAAGTTATTGAATAAATTTTTCTTATTACTTATTTTGTTGTCTGACAAGTCTTTGGCATTATTAATCGATATTCCTGTATTCATAGAAAATGACATGCTTAGAAGACCTGTGCTATAATTAATTAATCATTATCCTGACAAAGTTTGTGAATACAATCTCTTTTATTAAACATGGCTATGTAGGGTAGATTGAACAAAATGAGACAAGGTTAGGTGAAAATTAATTTTAATAAGTAATTTTTAAAGATATTATAAGAGAACACATTTTTAGAGAATATACTTCCAAATATATTATATTGTATATAGATATATATGTTTTTTCATTTTTTATATAGAAACTATGGTACAAAAACAAATTATGTATTTTATGATTAAAATAACGATTTTATTTAAATTAATACCATAATTATACTATTATTTTTCAAAATATAGAAATGATATTGTTAAAATAAAAATTGTATTTTTTATATGTGTTGTCTATAACAAATATGTAATTGCTAATCCTAGACCATGTGACAATTAATCTAAAATACGGGGTAAATTGTCACATTTTTATTTAAAATTTAACAACTTATTTTTGCGATATGATGAATTCACGAGTAACATTTTTTTTAAATACCTAAAAGATGTAGATATATTATAACGCACATAATATTTCAAAATCAGGCATCCACCCCCTTTTTTCTAAAAATCACTAATCAAAAATTGTGACAACCCGGTTTCCCTTATAAGTCAAAGTGAGATATTATATATACGAAGAGATACATATTTCTCTCATAGGACTTTGATAAACTTGCTTGTGGTCAGATTCTGTTATAATCTAATTTCGACTACGTTGTGCACATGATAAACTCGTCTTTTGCAGAAAGCGCCTGGAAGCGGCCGCGATGTAGGACTCGCAGTCGCCTTAAATATCGAGCCCGATATGTACAAAGCTACTTCGCGCCCTTTCATAGGAGCTTCCGTCATAATACACGACCCAATTGATTTTCCCGACATTGGTGCACACATTACAGCCGTGCCGGTCGGTCACGTCCTGGCGATATCCATTACCGGGACGTCTATCAGGGGCATGGAAAGCTTGAGGGCCATCCCTCTGGAAAAACGTTTGTGCTACTTCGACAACGAGGTAAAATTATGTGCCCCTCGGCTTAGGTCGATTTATTTAACCGCTGTAAACTCTCGCTTTTCATATTTCACGTAATTGTAATGAATACAGATGCCGGGCGAGATTCGCTACAGCCATCAATCGTGCATATCGGATTGTATAGCCAATCACATACATCATATGTGCGGCTGCCTGCCATTTTACTATCCGGAGTCGCGTGAGTATCCATAAAAAAGATACAAAATTATCTAATCGAGTAAATTTCTCCCTTGGAGCTACATATAGGTGCTGTAACATTTACTTTTATCACATTTTATAACTTTTTGTAAATGCGTTAATACGATGATATATAAATATTAAATAAACCCTCGTCTGTAATCTGGATTTTTTTTTAGTATAAGTAAAATTCCACTTTTAAATTTTTCCGAAATAAAAATTCTCCCTCTTAAAATATCTTGTTGGTTGCGGCATTTGTAATAGAGATGCCGATGAAAAGCAATTCCGAATTTTTCAACATTTCTTGAAAGCGTTAAGAACAAAGAATAAAACTTGGGTTAAACAAAAAAAATCTAGATTACAGATGGAGGGTCGATATCATATAATAACACCTCATAATTAATATGATAACTACGTAACGTTATGGTCTTTAATGTGTTGATAGATAAGGGAATGAAGACATGTTACTTATCTGACATAAATTGCCTTTTGAGCATCCGAAGTAAGATAATATTTTTTCAAATATTTATTATATATTTATTATAATTAGATATATCGTATATCTGATTATATAGAACTAGCAGAGTATATACGCAGTGTTTTTTTAAATTTAGAATCGATACCACATCACGCGAACGCGGGAACTTGCAAAAAGTGTCTGCCCCAGTGCACAGATATGTTATATACCATCAATCCTGAATATGTTAAAATGGATGACGTCGGATTTGATTTTGATCTAACGTGAGTCTACTCATTGTCTTAAATGAAAAGAACGTTAGCTTTTTCTTCGCAATATGAGATTATTTATATTATTTTCATGAACTTTTAATAACTTCTTATTGAGTTGTGAAGAAGAGATTATGTTTTTGCACTTTATTTTCATATCTTTCATTATATTTTTAGGCACGGTTTCAATATTAATAATACGTCTTTTGTGTACGTATTTTTTGACGATGTGTCGTACGTCGAGTATCGCAAGGAAAGTACCATCAGCTGGGATTCACTCCTCGGTGGGTTAGATCCCAATATTTCGATTAACCGGTGACAGAGAATTCGTTGATCTTTTATCTCGTTTGAATTAATTTTACTCGGTAGATTCTAATGAAATCGCGCGAATTATTACAGCATCCTTCGGCGGTATCTTCGGTCTCTGTCTCGGTGGTTCCGTGTTGAGCGTAATCGAGCTGGTTTATCTCTTGGCCAGACAGCTCTTTAGAAGACAGAAAAAAATGCTCAAATGGCAGGAACAATCACGTATGAAATTGCCGCCGGCGTCAGAAGTGTTTCTATCGATTCCCGCTAAAGAGAAAGTTCGATTACGAAAATTGCGAAACCGTCAGGAATCGGATGACAAGCGTACTTTCGTCAGGTATCAACCAGTCCTTCACCAACGTAAAACAACGAACCTCGATAATATATACTACATTAAACATGTCAGATTTTAAGTCGCAGTCTACTTTAATCGAACCTGATATTTGAAAGTTTGTCAAAAATTTTTTTTGTATTATAACCCTGCACATAATGAAAGAAATATTAGGAATAGGAAAAAATAGCATATATCTATTAAAGAAATAAAAAAATTAGGACTAGGACTTAGATGTAACTCACAATAGATGTAACTAAAATGTCTTATATTTTATTTGCATTTGTTGTGCGTTAATTTTAATCTTTATCTCTAATCTTTTTTTATTTCTCTATATTTATTCCTTATATTTATATCTATCTTTTATAGAAATAGAAAATATATGCTGTGTAGAGTTATAACTATTTACGATTATTTATTACTATAAGAAACAATTGGCTCTTGTTGCTCACTTTGCGTGATTATTATATCTATTATGTTTTCAATAAAGATCTGTAAATAAATTGGATCACTAATTATTGTTATGAAAATGTTATAATACAAATATTTCACATTTCATTTCGCTGCCTGTTGATGGAAGTAAGTGATCCTTCTCGCTAGCGCGTTGAAAAGAGTCGCCCACATGCGGAAATATACAACAAAATGAATAAATTATTATCGATGAAACGTAAGAACGCTTGTCACGTTACATGGATTCCAATTTGTGTGAGTTTAATTGCATATACAAAGTTTAATTATTCCTGCCCTAAAGTTTAATTATTTATACACTTTGAAAAAAACGATTATTCTTTATAATCCCGTCGTCATTTCGGTTTAAATTTAAAATACCTTCAAAGTTAATAGACTCGGACGTCGCACATATTTTTGTTTCTTTACTTTTGATAATAAAAATTATATTTTTGATGGCGTTTTTCTTTTAACAGCGTTAAAAATACGAGAAAAATATTCTGCCCACACGTATTCTTTTGAGACTGCTTTAATAATGGTAGCGTCGCGATGCGTAGTACGTTTCGTCCCTCACTTTTCTGTAAATCCTCCCGAAATCTGCAGAAACCATCGGCATCACCGCCTTAAAGCAGAGACACGGCGCTGCGTCGCGACGCCAAATGAGTTGGCAGCTCGCCCACAAGGAACAGAAAAACGATTCCAGCATAATCGTCAGTCTTGATCCTGATAGATGGCAAATCAATGCGATAAAGCAAAGCAAAGCGAGATGTCTTTGAGATATCTTTCAGACATGTGTATTTTTATAAACGTAAGTTCATGGAATACTAGACGACTCTACAATTACTGATTCTAATATAGGAAAATATTAAATCAATAATTAATATCGACGATTAGAAAAGAAAAGAAAGATGCAAGCTATTTACTATTGATAGGTGAATCGATATCAATCGGATTACGCTATTTGTTATGAAAGCGATGCAGCAAAAGCGACAACAAAGTTTTAATAATTGCGCTCGCAAAGACAGCGTCGGTTTTTGAGGGAAACTTTTCCAATTACGCGAGACAATAATGATTCGTGCGAAACTCTGTTTCCGGATACCACTCGGTTCTCGGATGAGTTTCATGCAAATCGTGTTCCGAGACGCTCTAAAGTGGTGGAGTACAACAACCACCACTTCCATTCAGCTTCTGGAGTAGCATAGAATGAAGTGGCGCAGCTAGCGCGAAAGTTCAAAACTGATTATACTATTTCTATAGTTCACAATCGAAAAACTCTTGTCTAACATTCTAACTTGTAACTCTGAAGGTGTGTTTTTAGGTCGGAAGTAATTTACAAAACACGGTTCGTAGCCTTTTTTAGTTCACAGCCTTGTCACGCAAACTTGTACGATAAACATCTCCGTAGATTCTCGCATTAACGTAATTAAACGCAGATGATTTCCTTCGCATATATTTTTACTTTGATTTCAACATCTCGCTCTGCTTGAGGAGCCCTCCTCACCAAATATATCATAATGAGATTTGCGATAAGCAAATATGCGGCTATCAGGCCAAATATTATTAATGGATTGAAGCCAAGTTTGAAGATGAAACTACCTGCAAAAATCATTTCGATGTTATTCGGGTTTTCAAACAAAATTAAATTCGTAAAAGCATAACTGATGAAATATCGTTGTTCTGGAAATACAGGGAATAAGAGATATTAATGCGACCTCTGTGGATGATTGGGAGTGGCTGAAAATACTTTGGGATGGGAATTGGGGAATTGGATATATATGCACCAGTATACCTTTTCGTGATCATCGTCATCATCGTTATCGCCGTTTCTTACCGTGAATAAGAAAGAAGTTGGTCGTTACCAGCTCCCCACGCTCGTTGCACTTGTACACGAAGCAGTATGTTGATCAAAATGGCGAAGAAGGTAACGAAGATCGTCAAGTTGCGCTCTATCTCCCACCTGCACAATATAGGTGATTTCCATCGCGGCATGCTGTGAGAATTGGATCTCGTTATATTATTTCAAAACGTAACTTTTTTTTGCTAATAAAATGCTTATAACTCAATAATAAAGTTAATCGATATAACAGAAAGATATTTTAGAATTTATATAAATAATAAAGTATAGCAGAAAGATGATTTAGAATTTACATAAAAGTACTGTAAAATAAATAAAAAATATTGTAAAAATATTATTATACGAGTATATAGGAACTAAGATCTAGCCTCAACTATATTGGCCTTTTCTTATACCTACTTAATTGATTTCCACATCACGCAAAAAAATATTTTGCTGCTCCAGCTAGAATTATAGCTGTTTTTTATATCTGATAGAAAATTATGTATCATACGCATAGGATTTATAGCACAAATCTAAATTCTATCTTTGTCATCTATGTGATTAGGTGCCATATATATTCAATATCGCTAGAAATTTATCTATTCTTCGTACTTAGATAATTTTCGCTATAACTGCAAGATCACTTTTCTGAGTGATATAATTACAATTTGTTAATTTTTCCTTATCTGCGGGACTAACAGAACAATCATTATGATTTCTATAGAAAACTTTTACCCGCAGACTATTATTAATCGTCGCTCACGCCTAACGCGGTGTGATGTTTGAAGTAATGGAGCCGATCGGAAAGTGAACGAACGCGAATTTCGAATTTCAATTAGCCTTTTCGTAACAACGAAAAATGCCTCTGCCTAGACCGGAGAAAACGAGCGGGACGCAAGTGATCAGATTCGAAGTCGTGAGCACTGTATAAAAATTATAGAAATTCTTGCTGCAATTGTAACATTGATATGATTAATATTACTCAGGATATTTTTAAGTCGAACATTTAAATCAAACAATTAAGTTGAACTATTCCATTTATCCAAAATCCTCGCTCGCGACTACGGCATAATTGTCATCAAGGGATGATTACAGAGGATTCTCTCTCCAAGCGTATAACAATAACAAATCTGGATGGCAGATGCGGGTGAATTCCACGTTAATTCATGGCTGATTTCCAACGTTTCCACTGACCTGCTATACGTAAATACGTGTACGCTTTCAAGTATGTCTTCGCTTTCAAATGGACCGCAAGAATCAGGGAGTTTCCGATTATTCCGAGTACGGAAACTACTGGTATGACCACTGTATATATATATATATCCGATAATGCTCAAGATACTTGGCTCGATCATCTACAGTCCGTAATAGTACCGGCCAGAGTATTTCAAGGATCTCGTACAATTAATCGTCGTCCGTTCCAGATATTCTAAATCCCATTAGGGTTTGTAACAGTCATAGCTTATAACTTTTACCACGAATTTTACTCACCGTTTGCGTTGCGCAATCATATTCAAAATCTCGGTAATATTAGGTGTAGTAAAAAGTCATCGCGTTTTTTTAAAAGACATCTATCAGTAAAA
Organism: Trachymyrmex septentrionalis; assembly: GCF_001594115.1. Lineage (NCBI taxonomy): Eukaryota > Metazoa > Arthropoda > Insecta > Hymenoptera > Formicidae > Trachymyrmex > Trachymyrmex septentrionalis. Next base: position 63,033 of record NW_017305987.1, on the reverse strand, counting down.
ACCGCAATTACTTTCTTACCAACATTATAAATATATCTTAATAGAGTAAAGTTTCAGCTTTAAAAATCTCTTTTTTAAATTATACGATACGACAATTTTTAATGGAGTTATGAGCAATTAAAGTCAAAATAATTCTTTTATTTAATCCGCGATAACTCAGTAATCAAAAGTCGTAGGAATATTTAAAAAAAACGATTTTGTAGGGAAAGTATCAAGCTTTCACGATATGTAATCGAAAATTTTCTCAAATTCGTTTTGGACACGTTACAAATCCACAAAGTGAGAAGAAAATTTTTCGTCTTTTTCAGCTCGTAGTTTTTGGTATGTAAAAATTATCAAACTCATATAAACTTAAAAAATGTGATAAGCTTTTAAAAGTAGAGATTTCAAGCTTTAAAACCCTTTTTTTAAATTTGAATTTCATTCATTATTGACGAAGATATTGTATATACAATTTTGAGCTAAAAAATACGCGATGACTTTTTACTACACCTAATATTAGAATATATGGGTCTCATCGCATCGTATATCTCGTGTTGGTACACTCGACCCACTTCTTTTGCACGGGAACTCTACTCTTCAGCCATCTCTACTCCATTCTTGAGAATGTCTTCAGTTTTATAAGGCGGCAAGTGTGGCATTAGGTTCGGATTTTTCAAGTTTTTGCAT
>NW_017305987.1:52890-62264 GCF_001594115.1 Trachymyrmex septentrionalis | reverse complement strand
CAGTTTTATAAGGCGGCAAGTGTGGCATTAGGTTCGGATTTTTCAAGTCGCACGAGTTACTAGTTGAATCGGAGCTTGACAAACATCAAAGCATGGTAAAAGGAATTATGAAAGGAAGTTCAGTCGCTGCTGTCAGAAATTTCGGTGAAATTTATTGATAAATATTTCCTTAGGAACCGAAGTACAAAGTACTCTCCGAGTACTTTTGTTCTTCTCAAAAGTGATTATAATTTTTTGAGAGCGATTTTTACAAGTAATTTACACGCTCTCGAAAATGATATAAAATACACGAATCATTTCACGGAGAAATTAACGATTACAGTGCATTAAATTGTCAATTTACGAGAACGAATCGCGCAGCTGCCGAAAAGGGAGACTCTTTAAACGAATTTCAACGAGCGAGAGAGAAAATATTCACACCGCACACAAATGTAATTTCCATTTCAAAGTGTTATCGACGCTCGTTTCTCCGCGAATAGGGGAAAAACGCGAATGAAAGGTCACGTATTTAAACGCTTGTGCGAAGGCTTTTAAATGTTTTGCAAGCTACTTTATCTCTGCTATTTGGTATTCTACACGGCGTCAATTAAACACAGCATTTTTATTTATTCAAATTATGGAGAGTTCGAAGGCATTTGTTTGCTCGTATCAACGCAGATTCTTTAAAACGCGAGTTATTAACGAGTAGCGCGTCTCGGCTTCATTGAGATCGGATCTATTCCGGTCGACCTCTAATATAAACTAATTGGTTTGCAACGTTGCCTTGATGTCAGACGATCTCGCTTAATACGTGCCCAACACAACGTCGATAATTTCCGGGAATTACGACAAACGAGAAATGCCTTTGAAGTGCAAATCGTTAGCTCCCATTAAGTGGTCGCGTTAATGTCCACGATGAAATCCCGTTTGCGAAACTAACCGACAATAATGAACTTTCCGACGGAACTATTGTGTTGGAAAACGAGTGAACCGGCTCGCTTAGATTAAATCATAATTCAATCGCGCGCGATTTTATACATCCGCCGAGGAATTCTTAGGGATTTGCGAAACAGTCGTTGTACTGAAAAATCGTGGAAATCGCACGGCGATACAACTTTTCCCATATCCCGATAGGATTTGCTCCCGATAATATCCTGATAATAAATACGCAAATAGTGCGTACGTGGAATGATACGCATCGCCGTACCAGTCCGCCGCGATCGATCGAGCCGCTACAGTAAATCAAGTAAGAGCGTGGTCGAGTTCATGTTATTAGCTTTGAGAGATAGGTTCGAATAGTTTCATACGATATATCTAAACCTTTCTGCTTCAATTTTGCTTGTCCTTGACGCAATGGTAAGCCAGGATTCCGCGAAAACAGATTCACTATTTTTTTATCGTCTTTTTTTGTCCACTTTGCATATCGAGCCACGTTCCGGTAAATCATCGACATTTTTTGCCACATTATATCGCACTCACTTCTGTACGAATGATTTCGACTTTTTCAGATATTTAGCAGTCGCTAATTGTGACATTTTTCGACCTTTCGGGTGAGTGCAGAGAAACACAACGTGAGGAACACGCTTCATAACGTGATGCGTATTTGGTATTCATGGCGCTTAATGTGATTCTCTTAAGAAAGTTCAATGACAACTGAATCTTCCTTGATAGTGCATCAAGGATAAAGGTGCTCTAGATTCATGATAGATTTAGGGCGATATCTTTTATTAGCTTTGAGTAAGGCCGACCACGCTCTTACTTGACTTACTGTAAGTCAGCCACTGATATTTTGCACGCAGGATCTAACAAGAGTCTGGTTTAGTTCCAAAATGTGATTGGCAGGGAAAGATTTGCAAAAGAAAACCCCACAAAATAAACTAAAACAAAATGCCAAACAATGGACGATACTCAATCCTTTTCTTTTTTTAGACGCTAAAGCAACCCTCTGATTAGTTTACGACATCTTAAAACTGTACTTAAATATAAGAATCGGCTATGAATACCAATATAAGACAGTTTTAAATATAAGATTAAATATAAGACGGTCTTAAATATAAGAATCGACTATGAATACCAATATAAGACAGTTTTAAATATAAGACGGTCTTAAATATAAGAATCGACTATGAATACCAATATAAGACAGTTTTAAATATAAGACGGTCTTAAATATAAGAATCGACTATGAATACCAATCAATAAGAGTCTGGATACGAGAAAGCCACTTTTGATTGATCCGCCTTGTTTTAACAATTCCTGAGAGTGAGAGAGAGAGAAATAAATAAGAAAAAGATGGAACAGAATGAGAAAGAAAAGAAATAATAAATGTATGTCCTTCTCTCACGCAGATTTGTGTTAAAGGTACTACCCTGCATCCCCTGCATATAAAACTGCAACTCGTGTCCAGACTCTTATTGGAGAGTCTCTACATGGGACGATTTCTGAACGAATCTCGAATTGCCTCTTCTTTTAAATTGCAGACCAATCAAACGAACGCGAACAAGTACGATCGAACGATTCGCTTCGATAAGGCAGCGCTATTCGTTCTGGTTTAAGTCAGTTGTTCATTCGTGTTTGTTCGCGCTTGCTTGTGCGGTCCAAATCTACTCTTAGCAACGAACTGACCTTTTTTTTTATCTTTGTATAATTTTGATGTTATTATCAATGATTATACAAGCGAGACGTTTACATGTACTATTGCGAGAAGCGTCGAACAGTTCGGTTTTGTGACTGATGTATCCATGGAAACCACGATAAGCATTATCGATCGTATATACAGCCGCGACCACTTTCGGTCACTCTTGCGACATTAAATTAATAATATCAATAATTTTTAACGCGCTGGAAGATTTTGCAATGTGTAATGTTGCCATTATACCGAGACGCGACGATCCATTACATTTTGGGATTATTCCATGGGCTTTTAAAATTTATCCCTTCGCTGCGTTCGTGGTGGCAAATAGATATGTAAACATTATTAATTTTCATTTGCATTACTTGCGTCCCTTTTAACGTGTCATTAAACAAATGTTGGAAATGTCTGTAACGAGTTTGTATATCTCGGATATGGTTACATACCTCTCGCGCACAATACGAGATCGCAAATTATTAATTTGTATACATAATAATACCGAATTTGCCATATCTTTTTGATGTATAATATGCGGGTTATTGTTGCTTCGTTTTATGAATACGACTGATATAAATGATCTAAATGATTTGTGTGTTGCAAGAAAATGCGATCGGCTCACTTTGCGATCGCAGGTTATTTACGACGTCCAATTACGACGAATCAATCGGCTTTTCTTCGGCGCACAAACAAGATCATTTCCCATACAAATCGCTGATCGTCCGCTCCTCTGGGAGAAATAGATCTCGCTATACTTCTTTTCTATCGAAGTAACAACACGATATTTTCAGGACGCGCGACACTCTTATTTATTTATCATTTTTCCATTAAACTTTATTTTTCGAAACGATATAATATTAACACGGTAATGTTCGTTTTGTGAAACGAGAGATCTTTTTATGGAATAGACGAAAATAAATGCGTAGATTTTCCAAAAAAGTAGTTTTAGAATAGAAGAGACAAATAGAAGTGGCTCTTCGTAAAAGTGGTAATCAGTGAGTTCTAAATTCCTACTCTTATTCCATGTATATTCGTGAACAACGTAAACAATGGTTCGTCACTCTCTAAATCAAATAAAGCAAGTTTTGAAGATACCTTGATGATTTTTGTAACAGAAAAGCACCTTTAGAATTTAGTTTACTAGATCTAAGGAGCGACAAATTGATATGGATGTGAGCAGTTTGATAAGTTCAGTGAGTTTTTCAAAAGGAGGCTGTGTGCGTTGAAAAATAAGTAGAATGTTAGTAAAAAAAAAAAAAGTAAAAAACAGTCATTGACTTATCAAACTACCCATATTATATTTTTCATAGGTTTGTATATTACATTTGTCTTCTACTTTCGACACAGTACTTTATGATTTTCTATAGATATGCACATACTTCCGATTCAAAGATTTTGTTTTTATATTATAGAGAAAAAGGTGGTATTATGGCATTCTATTTACAATAACTTGGTTAATAATCAATGTTTGAATTTAAAACTTAACAGTTACATTTGTCAAAATGTTATTCAATCGGTTCTAGACTCAAAGTTACGAAATATTTATCACTTAGGACGCTATTTATAAAAATATGGCGACACTACAATAATCGCTCGAAGAGAAACAGGGATGATATATGACTTTCTGCAAAAATAGATTTAAAAAATTAATTTTGTTTAAAAAAAAAAGGAATTACAAAATTAAAAAATAAAAAGATAAAATATAGTAGAGTATATGTATTCAAATTATGAAAATGTAGACCGCTCAGTAAGGTACTAAAAATCTATATACATGTATTGTATATAAATTATAGATTAACACTAGAGCTACAATTGGTTTACGAAATAATTATTTCGATATGAAAACTTCGAAAAAGAGATCGTCAGTAATCAACACATCCCAGACAGCACACAATATTTATATTATATATATATATAATGTATTTACAAAATATTTATAAATATTTAAAGCTTATTTTAAATATCTTGTAAATATTTTTAGCGTAGATTATAAACATTTATTATAAATATTATGAAATATTTATCATAAATCATGTAGTAAATGCTATGGAAATTCTAAATAAGATATTACAATTAAAATAAAAAATATTTACTAGAAATATTTATTTATATTTATCATAAACATTACATTAAATATTTAGTCTATCTTTTAATAATATTTTGAACAAAGCTTTATATAAAATATGTATGAAAGATTTGTATAACATTTCATGAATAGTAATAAATGAATAGTAATAAATATTTATCAACATTTATTCTGTGCTATCTGAGGTTTAGAGAGCCACATTAGCTGTCATAAAATGCCATACTACTGTTTTACTTTGCATAACTCGAATTATATACAGTCAAATAAAATGTTAAATAACAAAGAACACACTCAAACATACATTATTCGTACATTACATATATTCGTGTGATAATACGTTCAAGTTTAAGAACAATGGGGAAATATGCGTAATTAAATGCTAAAATGTATTTTAAAAACATTTCAGAAGGTTTGAAAGTAAAAATACGTTATAATAATAAATGTTAAGTAATGTGTATTGGCATATTATGTTGTGCTGTGATGATAGCGAGCTATTAAGTAAACAATTCCACAAGTAATTGCTAGAATTCGTCACTTAATAGCGGAGATATTAAAAGGGATCATTATATCTACACTAATACCATAATACCATCTCTCCTCTATACATTGAAATATTTCCATGTTCAGTTGTTTTTGTTTGAAGGCATTCCTGCTGGCATGACCTGTTTATATTATGAGTTCAATTTAAAGCAGACACACAGCACCTTATTAGCTACACGAGCATTGCAAAATAAAATAGAATATATAGCAGAATTCAACAAATATTTGTTTAAAACAAGAAAGCATTCACAAAAGTTTTTCCTGACAGAAAAGCGTATGGGAAAATGAAAAATTGAAAGAATTTGCAGATTGGAGATTTTCGTAGATCGGAATTGTTGGAATTTACGATATCATGAATTCCAATTCTAAAAATAACAGTTGACGATTTGAAATATCTAAAATTTCATTATTTCAGAAATCAGAATGTTACACGCAATAGTTCATGATTGTTTTCAGGCTACACGTGTCCGTGCGCTTAATTACTGATGCATTTAATTAAAACTTTATGATCGAGTCTGCAGTAAGCAATACACCTTTTTGCTCATGATGGTTTCCTTCACAATATCGTCAAACTTTTTTACGTACAAATATTGTAATTCCTGCATGAAAATTCCACAGTCGCGAAACAATTTCAGTGGCCACTCAAGCTTGCAATTGCGTATCTCTCTTTCTCGATCATACTTTATAAAATTTGAAATTTATTATATAGAACAATAATAAATAGAAATTAAATCGATAAGAATAAATCAAAGAAGAAAGAACATTCTATTTTCGGTATAAGCAGATTCTGATGCTTAATAATAATCATTCTATTAGATTTTATAAATCCAATAGATTTATATTTTTCAGTTTTATAAACTGAACGTCAATTCGGTTTGTCGGATTTGAAACGCAATCATAAATTAATGGTGCGGTCAAAGTCTCATTATAAATGCTTCGAAGCATTTGTAACGTTGGCTATATCCTAAAGCTGGTAATAACGTAAATTATAACGTTAATTAATCATTAATTTAGTAATGATGCTAATAAGTAATGATGCTAATCTTTAAACACCGCAAAGAACTTATAAAAAATATCTCAGCCAGGGTTTGAATTTGTAACTCCCTATTTTCTGAGAGAGCGTCTTATCAACTCGACAATCGAGATCTGTGGAGATATTTGTCGCGCTAACCATTACAATAACTTGCACGAGAATGTCGTTTTTCAAGAAGATTTATTATAAAACATTTTATAAAAAAGACAAACGGAATAAATTCGATCGTTCAAAAATTCTGTTCTATTTGCGAATTGTGTTGTTTTTTGTGGAAAAATAAAGAGATTTAATTGAACCTCCTTTATTTTCGAAGAAGTAAGAATAACGAGAATGCAATCGAACTTAATGTGATTACAGGGAAAGGTATTATTTCACGCCAAGCGTTGATTTATTAATACACTTGATCTGACACACGATTATGGAAACGAGCTTCGCAAATGAGAGGATTTAATCTCGTTCGTGCGCGGTCGCGCTCATCGCGGATTTGTGTAAAATTCCGTGCGCCCGTGGTGTGTATACCTACATATGCACACGCGTTGGACGATCTGTCCCCGACTGTCATAAGAGAGTCACGCCTCTCTGCAGCGATTTAAAATCCCATTCAAATCCCTTTGCCACTTTAAAAGTCGGGATTATGTCGAAGGTCGAGTACGGGTCAGAAGGCCGCGTGAATAAATTTTTATTGTATGCTTGAACGTGGGCGGTGTAACAACGTAGGTATTTAGGGTCGCTGTTTCACCTCTTTCCTTTTTTCACCTTTTTTGCCCCTTTTATTATTCAGCATTTGGACGTGGGCGTCATTGATTCAATTTTGGTTCGCCTCACCATTGTCGTCTTCGTCGTCATCTGTGGCGAAATATATCTAAAAAGCTCCCACGATTCTCTTGTGAGAACCGGACGAGCCGTCTCTCTGTGTTCTCGCCAGGCGTCGGCTCTTCACAAAGCTTTTTCCTCCGGTAATCGGTCGAAATTTAATTCGCGAGGTCGCGCGGAAAGTTATTCCGATATACATCTCATAGGGAAAATTTTTCATTTATCGCAGTTCAACGGAGGATATAATCGTGCTATACATCTTGATATCATGAACCCATGTCCGACATTCATTACAAATTTCGGATTAAGTTCGTTACCTCGTTTTTCTACGTCTTTTTCTCGCCACCTTTAATATATGTAACAAATATAGGCAAACACATCTGTATTCGTTTTATCCTAATTCATCCCTTAGACCTCTTACACTACACAAAAAAAGTATTAGTCTTAAGGCTGAGTAATCACCACAGCCATATTGGATTGTGACGTTAGAGAAGCGAGAAGTAATAATTTATAGTTAATTTTTACGTACCATTTATAAATAAAGATACTTTGGATAAAACCAAAAATGATGAGATCGTTTTAAAACATTTATATAAACGAACGAAAATTATATTTCGCCCTCCTGACAGTCAGTAAATAAACATAAAAAGTGATAAAAAGTGCAAATGAAAATTTAATTTAATTAGTTAATTATTACGAAGCTTTATGAAAAAGACTACATGTTGACAGAGTAATAGACATAAAATATGATATATAGAATAGACTATAGTTAACATAAACCTAAATACAATAGACAATAGTAGCTGGCAAATAGTTAGGCGTCAGCAAAATTGCTGTTACAAAGCCTGCCAGTAACAAAAGAATAAGACGACAATGCAATAAGAGGTAAACCAATAGCTGAAATCATACACACATACACTCATACACATACACACACACGCGCATACACCCGCAAACACACCAATTACATCAGTCTCGTTTAAATACTGTGAGTGACGCGATGAAACGCGAGGCAGCGGTACGAAAGGAGAGGACAGAAAGGGAGAGGTTTTTATTGAATCAAGAAGGAAATTAAAATATATTTGACAGAAGTGTAGAGGAGAAAACGACGCGAAATTTAGTGGACGAAATATATGGAGAAGGATAAGTAATCTTGGTATCTTAGTGGTAAGAAGGTTAAAAGAGGAATGATGTTCAGAGTTCAACGAAGGAGACGTCGCAGATGTAGAGGAGTATTGGAGCGAAGGAGAGAAAATACAAGACAGCACAGGTGGAGCATAAAACATTGCCAAATCTTAAGCCAGCCAGATCTTTGATAATACGGAGATATATAGTCGTATTTACGGACGCAATAGGAGAAGCGGAGACAAGAATTTTGGATACGCTGCATACGATTTAGCAGATGTTGAGCCGGTTAAGAGCCGGAACGTAGACGACATCGGCGTAATCAAATAGAGAAATAATAAGTAATTAAAATAGGCTACGCATGCGCGTTGAAAACACTTCATGTGCCTTTCATCACTTTTTATTACGATCAAATAATATATTAAATAATATTAAATATACATACTGACTTTTAAGGTAGATAAGGATAGTTTTCGTTTATTTTTGCAATTGTTTTCAAGTGATCTTCATTTCATTTTATTTAAATTGTCTTTATTTAAAAATGGAACGTAATATTAGGATATAACTTAGGTTTGAGAGTTTTCTTCTCCAAAACTGATTTATTTAAACAACATATTGCGTAAACGTTTAATAACTGTTGTACGATCAACATTTAATTCTCTGGCAAGTTCTGACGTGGATTGTGCTGGATTATCGTCCAATAATGTTTGCAAATCTGCATTTTCCAGCTTTTGTCGTTAATATTGAAATTACCATTTTTGAATAGATAGAACCAATATTCACATCTTAATTGATGAAGTAACATCACCATAAATTTCTATCAGAGTTCGATGATCGCCGTTTTCTTTTGATTAGAAAACAAAAGCAACGTATGTCGAAATGCTCTTTAGGAAGCTCCATTTTTTTAAATGGTATAAACACGATGTTTATACCATGCATCTATTGTTAATAAACGACTAAATATCATAGAGTAATATTAAAGCGTTAAGAAATAATAGCTGTGACTGAAATGTCTTTGACAACACTGATAATAATACCATCTCTTGCAAAACTTTCAAAACTAAATCACGCTCCTAATAAAAATTAACGTATTATTTCTCGCGTCGTATCATTTCTGACGATTCAATATGATTGTGATGACTACTCAGGAGCTTTAAATTGGCAATATT
>NW_017305987.1:31593-52790 GCF_001594115.1 Trachymyrmex septentrionalis | reverse complement strand
TATATATTTATATATAAGCAAAAATATATTTAATCTTGCTTTAAATATTTTAGTTTTGATTTGATGAATTTGTATTGATGCAAGTATTACTTTATTCATCGACCTACTTCGTTAACTAAAATACAGAAAGTATTTTAGTACTCACTCTATTGTTTTAAGAACTGAAAAGAATCATCTAACCGTGAGAGGGACGAAAGGTAAATAATATTATTATATATACAATAGAATAAATTATAACTTGCAACAATATCTTGCGTTGGCTCTTAAAGGCTTTTTATTCATTTTTTTTAATTACTTTTTTTTCAATTCAAGACTAATAATCCTGCATCAGTACAAATTTAATCAAATAAAGACTAAAGACTAATCTTTGATTGCAATGTTGCTTATATATACATATATATGAGCACAGATTATATTGTCGATTTAAGATTAATTTTTTTTCTGTGTACGTAATAAATGCAGAATCATTCCTTGACGTTCAGCAAATAAAGCAGCTTATAATTGTTGTAAAATTCTTTATTATATACATGATTAATTTGTATATTTAGATTTAATGAGGAACTAAGAGCAAATCATATTAAAGAATTTTACAATGCTGTTGAACCGCAGCTATTCTTTGCTTAATCCTCGTGTTGCGCCATCATCAAGATTTGAACGGAGATTGAATAAATATACCGTGACAATTAATTAGTGTTGGCAAACAACCGAGTCAATCAAAAGTTTAGATTTCAGCCGTGTATTATTACGTCCATCCTCATTTTTACTTCGGTTGAATGTAACAGATTGAGTTTCCGCGCCAGATATTTTCTACGCGGATCTTAATCAGAACCCTCGAACCTCCCCTTCTCGTGCAAAGCTGTCGGGGACGCGCTTTATCTGCATTACTGACGATGCATCGCTGACGCGTCTCGTTGTAGCTTCGTGGAAAAAAAAAAAGGAGAAGAGAAAGGGAGAAGAAGCGAGTATAAGCAATGAAGATAGGCCAGTGCATTGTCTTCACGCGGCCGGAAAGTCTCCTTTCGCCTCGGCGAACTCTCGAAAGGGTCACCGGTCTGTGAATAGGAACTCCCGTACTGGCTTGCCGCCACTTATCGTTGGTCCTTTATTTATCGCGCTTCGGAGACTGCTGACATCACGGAGACGGCGGGGGTGGTCCCGACCACCAGACTCAATCAAGAGTCCTATCGATCTACCAATCACCGAACCGAGTGACACGCTTGTCACCTGCTCGGCCGTGCGTACAGGTGTGCGTACATATTGCGTGCTCCCGGGATGCACAGACATATATGATAAGTCATCGTGCGTCATGGCAGATATGGTTGTCGATATTACGAACTGAGTTACAATGAATGCGCGCGTTATGGACTGAGATTTTCTGAAAGAGCGGTGAATAGGGGGAGAGAGAGAGAGAGAGGAGCAACGAGTGCGACAGTCGTTTGGTGAGTAACTAAGAGTCTAAGAGGATTGGAGATGAACTTTTACATCCTCTTCATCACACGGATGATTCAGAGTGGGACTTCTAACGTGAGAAGAAATCGGCAAAGTAATTGGATTAAAAATAATTCTAATACTTTAGCGGACGTTCTATATCGCGTCGTCGTCATCCCTCTAGAGGCAATTAATTACCAGGTAGAGACTGGGGAAGAAAGATACGAGAGGGCTTGAGCTTTGGGTACGTAGAGGAAATTCCGCGTTCCTTCAAACTTCAAAGGTTTCGTGAACGAAGTTGATAAGCGAAGGTCGTGTTATGTTAAAGATAAAAGCGAAGGGTGTGAGACAGGCAGAGACGGAGCAATTTCTCCCACAGTGCGCCACCAGTTAGTATCATAATTTAGCTTTCCGGTAACGTAATCCGCAACACATGTCGATATTATAAGCTTTGAGAGATACCAAAGGTATCTTGCGCATCTTGCGTGCCTGTCTTCTGTCTTGAATCCTTGAGAACTCGTGTAGACTCGTGCAGATTGTATTTAATTTCCCCCGGAAATAGGGAAAATAGGAATTTCCCTCTCTATCTTCGTATTCTCTTCCATTTTGCGCTAATTTAATGGTAAGTATAGTATCGAATGGATAATCATTTTACATAATTCGCCAATTTGAAATTCTGTCTTATGGCCGGTGAATTACATAAAATTTTTACGAAAGAATAATATACCCTCATAGTCTGTTGACTAATTCAATTTTCGGAGAAAACCATTTTCTACGGAGGGCGGGCTTAGGCAACGCGTATCACGATTTGCTACAGCTGGGAATTAATCGATGTTCCACTCGGAGACTGTTTCTATCACGAAGCGCTCTGTTTTGTTTCCAAGGGATGACTTATCTGTTTAATGCTCGCTTCTACCAACGTAGACTAACTTTAATTTCGGTTCTATTTACTCTTCATGTTTTCCTAATTCTTCAAACAAAATGAAAAATTGAAGTCGGGATTAAACTACGTTGATTGAAAATGGGCATAAGACACCCTTACAGTTATAGCCAGTATAGTTTGTATTAACTCGATTTAATCGGAGCAAAACGTGTTTCCTACCGAGGACGAGAGCCACGGTTTAGAACAACACGTGTCATGATTTGCCGAGCGTTCGATGCATTGCCCGGAGACTGTGGCTCCTTTCACGATGCCCTCTGTTCCGCGTTTTCAAGGGATGACTGTCTATCTGTTTAGGACACCCCCTCATAGACTAAATTAATCAGTTTAATCGGAGTAAAACGTGTTTCCTACAAAGGACGGGAGTCACGGCTTAGAACAACGTGTACCACCGATTTGCTATAACTATATATTAATCGATGTTCCGCCAGGAGACTGTTGCTCCTATCACGAGGCGGTCTGTTTTGTTTCCGAGCTCGTAGCCCTCCACGTGCGTGGATCGATTGGATCCCTGGATTGGAAAAGCCTCCCGAATACGAGCCATACGGGGTCAAGCTGCGCTCGCCTGGATCGCCTCCTCTCTCTCTCTCTCTCTCTCTCTCTCTCTCTCTCTCTCTCTCCCCTCTCTTTCTCTCTCTCTCTCTCTCTTCATGCTTGATGGCTGGCCCTTCTTTTCGCTATATCCTTTATAAATCATAATAATAACGGTACTCTTGATAAATATTTAATCATTGCGGTGAAATATCTTTCGTTAATTAATTACGTACGTATTGCAATATCTGTTATTATTGAGAATTGTATCGACTCCTGCTGAATTAATTTCCAATTTACTTCTATTACGATTTTTAGCTGTAGAAAATTCTTCAAGTTTCATGAAGAAAAATTCCTCGATAATAGAATGACAAATCTCATTTGCTCGCATTTAAAGTTAGTTAAGAAGAAATAACTATACGAACTAACGATATCTCGTTCGCTCGTGAAAGTAGCGGTAAATCATTATCTCGTTGATAGTTATTATCGTGTTTAGTTATTACACTGCTCAATTGCGATCATTGTTTTCGATTTACGGGCACGTGTTGCGTAATTAATATCGCTCCAATAATCACAGTCTTGAATATCGAGTATGCAAAGTATCGAAAACATGTACGGAGCAAGACGTACATGCCACTAACACGTACCGTTAACGTGTCTCCTAAGTTAATTAATTCCGCAACTCACTCCGTTGCGGAATCCGGAAAATGTTGACACTACTACCCTCTCCCTCCCCCCTCCCACCGTTTCCACCTAGATAATTCTCCTTGCTCTCGCAACGATATTAATATTTACTCGGCTGCACGTGTCACGAATTGTACACAGATTTATTACACATTGTATTCGTAATAATATCAATTGCTAATATCTAATTTCCCCCATAATTTCCAAGGATGAATAACAGCATTTTGTCGCTATTGCTGTATCGCCATTACGCAAACAGTCAATCTCGCGAATCCCCAAGATTATACGTCGAAAGCCATATGGCGCCTGATTACGATACGGAGCATTTAAATTGATTCGAAATATTTAATATCTCGCTTTCGACTTTGTCAGCGTCGACGGAAAAGAAAAGTCATCTCGTTGAGAATAAAGACCGTCTCGTCAAAGGTAATTCCTAAGTATATACGTCCTCACGTGGAGATTGTTACAGTGAGATTCTTCTCTTCTCGTAGAACATAGTTCTCGGAAAAATAGCTCTTACAGTGAGGACGACTTTCTTGTATGTGGTAATAACGCGAAAAGAGGAAACCAACCCGCAATCTCTTCTCGTGCCAAAACCGGAGCTTTGTCGTTACGGAGTGCCGTCCCTCTTGTCACCGTACATCAAGAACGTTCTTATTTCATGAATTTACATTTCAGTATCGTTTATCCCCCCCTTACGTGCGACGCGCATCCATATACGTCGACTACGTAATCAGCTTGAACAATACTTGTTCCCTTCGGAATAGGAGGAAGATATGGGAACGAGGATCTCGGTGAAGCCGAGAGAATGTTCCTTGTTACGACGCTCCTTGAATTACTTTTCCCTTTCCACATCTCTTGCTCCCTTTCTTCTTTCACCTTCTCTCTCTTCACCATATCTCTCGAGATTAAATGAGCTTTTTAATCAATTCAAAGCATATTGCACACTTTGTGTTACACAAAAGAAACACAGTGAACATTGCTTCTAATACTGAATTTGAGAAATTTCTCATTAAACATTGTATGTGTAAAACTGAGCAGTGCATTCAGCGGAAGCTAAATGAAGACTTCATCTTCCTCGGCGCGAAGGTGTTTAACGAGCTCAGGTATACGCATGCAAGAATCAAATAGACTTTTCCTAATTGGTTTTTAGGACGTTTGAAAATCCCATTTTTGCTAATCTACTTTTCTCTATTTCGCTCGAGCTTTATGTTCTTGCTGCGTTACGCCGGATCGTCTATTATTGGAAGATAAAAGCTTCTGTGGAATCTCCAATGCACACAGCCTTAATTTTATCGTGGGTTTTCTATCGTGTTACACGCGTTTCGTGACCGCGAGCTCCAGATTGATCAAATTACTCTTCATGTCCTCCCCCATTCATGTGACACGCAGTGCCGAAGTAGCACGAAGCTAATTGGCGAAGACTGTCCCAACAATTTCGTTATCGCTCACTCTCCTCGATAACGTTGAAAAATTGTCGTTTTACAATCTCTCATTCGCCATCGAGGTACAATTTTAAATTTGCCCTAAAGACTTCTCATTACATTCGCATACCTCCTCCTTTCGCGTTTCGGCGAAGAGATAAATTACGGAATTGCAAAGTTAAGTATCAGTGTGACAGGTTACGTTTCTCATTTCCACGTTGTCGGTCGCCACAAAGCTTCCTTTACCTCCATGACAATTACGATGACTAGAGCGAATGAGAGGGAGACTATCACTTTTACGACGTTACCGCGAATCCACCCGTTTGCTGAGTTTTGAGGTGAACCACGCTTGCGCAAGTCCGGCAAGGTACCGAGCCAGAACGACGTGCAACAACCGTGAGAGCTTTAGTTTTCGCCAGGTCCTCGTCGTGGGAAAAGGGTTGCGGGCCGCTCTGCGGGTGAGAGGCGCTCTCATTGTATCTCAATTACCCTCGTGGTGCTATAGTTACTCGAGGAAAGACGGAAGCGACGAGCACGTGCTTCGATCCGTAGATCACGTCGCGCATCCACGAGCGCATCCGGAAGCGTCGGAACCGGCACACACTCGGGTGTGCTTTAATATCGCGAGCTGCTCTCGAACGAGAGTGAAAGCAGCAAGTGTTGCATGCGGCTGCTTTGCATTTTGCTCCTCGTCACGCGATATGCAAAAACGATAGATTTCCATCGGAAACGTAACGCGATTCATCCCTGTGTCGACCTGTGTCGCGTAAAACGTAAAATTAATTAGCTGTAAATTAATAAAGGTTGCATCAGTAGTTAGAAATAGTTAACGCGTTGTTTAAGGCTCTTGGCAGCTCCCAGGTGGAGCGTGAAAGCTGTGCATTTACGAATTTAGATCACGTCACCTTCTGGAACTCGTCGGCAATTGGATTCTGCTGATCCGTTTATCGCAACGCGAAGTTTTCGCGAAGGGCCACGTGCGGTGTGCGCGAATGGAGGGAAAAACGGATTTGTGGCAAAGAGAAGTCGTAGGTGGTGCATAACAACTTGTGAAGTTCCTAGTGAATATATGGCAACATTCAGTGTGGCGGATCGTCATGAGATCGTCGAGAGAACTTCTCGGAATGTTTCCGATCGTGTTCTTTCCATGAACGTCTGTCCGCCGAGCAGCTTCCCGGATAAATTTCAAGATTTTTTCGCGGCGCTTACCGAGGACGGCGACGATCTACCCAGCATGCTTGAAGACAAGCTGATTCCGAGGTAAATTTTTTAGTATTTTTTAGCGAGTATTTTTTAGTAAAGAGTTTATTTAGTAAATTGTCTAAATTGTAAGAAAATATATGTATAACTTTCTCTCTCTCTCTCTCTCTCTCTCTCTCTCTCTCTCTCTCTCTCTCTTTCTGTCATGGAAGAAGGCAACAAGTAGTTCTATTTCACAGCGGAAAGGGGAAATGAGAAAACGTTTTGCAAGGATAATAAAAAAAAATCAGTAAAAGAGAAGAAAAAGAGAATATTGATATACATAAATTGATTGTCAGTCAGGACAAGAAACAATGTTCATGTATTCATTGAAATATAAAAAGTTTAATTAACTACTAAAACAAAACTATATCCATCCAGATTTATAAAGCAATTGTCAATTAACGAGCAACAAAAATGATATTAAAATATTCTTGCTGAAGCATTGAAGACTTAATTAATTGCTAAACTTCGAAATCAATGTAATTAAATAATTATAAATAGCGTTATATGGGCACTGATCAGATTAGCCTAATGTGATTAAATAATGATAAATGTGTAATACTGAAACAAGGGATAATTGAAACATAAAGCTTATTTTAGCATTACAAATCTCAATATTGTTATTTACAATTTTAAAAGTTTCGTTGACCTTTCAAAATATATGGATGTTTAATTTTTAACGAGAGCGAAATATACATGAAATTCGAGTCATTTGAAAGTTTGCAAACTCAATAATATTTTAATATCGTAACATAATCGAGGACTCCCGGCAACTTTATCTCGAAATTATATTTTTTAATTTGGAGAGAGCAATCCGGACTGTTTTTTCGCCGGTGTCGTACTAGGGTTCGTAGCATGTGACGAACATGCGTAGGAAGTCTTTAGTATTGGTTGAAGTCATTTGAGATTCTCCCAATCGGATTAGATTTGTCACGGGACAATTTTACGCTAAACTCTGCCGCGGGTAATGAATCAATCTTCCACCGAAACTGGGTTTAATGCGAGGAGCGGAAATAGAGTGCTTATACGCAAACAAAATCGATAGCGTAATGCATGCGTAAAAATAGGATTATACTGCTCCGAAAGTTGCTACGCAAAACGCAGGGAACGTTGTGTATCCGGGTATTCTTAGCTGCGTTCGGAAATCCGGGCGTATCATCTTAGCTTTAGCTTAACATTGGATGAACAGCAAGGATACAGGGGGATACTCGGGTGATGTTTTCGAACGTAGTTCTTGTCTCTGCTGAGCCGGAAATTTGCAGAAAGCCAGACAGCATGAGCGTCGAAGGAAAAGGCCGACGCTGGAGCAAAAGGGCTTTCCAGAGGCGGAGCAGCGAAGTCGAGGTCCGTGTTCAACACACTTCGCTGTCCGGATCTCAGGGTCACAGCTGCGTGGATGGACCGAAGTCACCGACTACCTCGAGACGTAGAAGTTCCAGCATTGCAGTTGCCAGACCCACGCCGGACTTACACAGGTTGTCTTCTCGTAAAAGTGATTCATTGTTGTACCGGTATAGTAGTTCGCTTGACGTCCGCGCCGGCAATCAATCTGTCCAACGAGCGTTCAAATGTAATCCTTAGCGTCTTAAATCTGGGATCGGCTACTGACGCTGGAACTTTTCAGCGAATCGCGGAATTGTAAATTGATTGAAAAGTTTCGGATTTATGCGAGGACGGGATTGCCCACGACGCGACGTGGCACGTGCCTATGACAACGTTCTATTTCTGCACGATAGATTTCTGCAAACGGAGGCTGGCCCTTGGGGTCACCTATCGCCCTCACCTAGGAGCCCGACCAGAACACCGTCGCTGAGTCCTGGCGCCGCGTCATCGTCATCGCATCTAAGCGCGAACGCGAGCCCGAGCGGTCCCAGTCCGACGAGTCCTTCCGGTTCGACTGGCTTGGCATCCGGCATTCGTGGAGGTGCCGGTCCGAAACAGTATCGCAGCAGAACGAGCAGCATGCCGGCGGTCCCACGTCATAGGGTAAGAGTATATGGGATAAAAAATCGACCTCCGAACTCTCTAAATCTCTCGTAGAGTGAAATCTCACTTGAAGAGATTGGAAATTTAGTAAGATTTACTTACTTTTCAAAGTAACATTTACTCTTTTGGAATGAGATTCACTTCGAAGGAGTAAAATCACAATCTCTTTTTTAGAGTGAGGTTCTATCCTGCATTACATTCGAAAAAAGGGACTGAGATTTCACTCCTTTGGAATGTGAAAATCTCGTATTAAAAGAGTAAAAATCTGCCACTCTTGAACAAGAGTGACTGCATTTTCACTTTTTTTTTTTCAAGACAGGCTAAATTTTCAGTCTCTTTGAGTGAGATTTCACTCTACGAGATTTAGAGAGAAATTTTCGGTAAAAAAAATTTGTTAAAACAATTAAAAACTTCATTTATATTTATCTAATTTCTAAGTTATAATATACGACAGTTGATTTTCTATGTTAAAGTAGAAAAGTTGTACAGCTGAATAAAATTAGTGATTATAGGTAATCATATTTGTTGTAATAGCACAGCAGATCTGTTAATACAGCAAAGTATTTTTCCATAACAATCAATCCAGTGTACAAATCAAAATTTTCAACAAAACATGCTAGCTATAAAAATAGCTAAAATGGTGCGGACTTTTGCTGCTGTAACGAAGAAAACTTATTATATTAACAATTTTTGTTGTAGTAAAAAATTAACTGAATTTGCATACCGATAATTACTTGACAGACATAATTTCTTGTACCATCGAATCTCCTAAGTTATAAATGCTAAACTCGCGCAGCAAGACATAGCTTTGCTGAACTACAATCTATGTTTTTTTTCCTTGTGTATAGAGATATTCTACGTATTCTCTTGTCATAAGAGGGAGGGAAGAGGAAAGGAGAGAATAATTTATAACAATTTGTGAATTCAAGGAAGAAGCAAATATAACGGGATACGTAACGATGAGTCTCATGTATGTACATATTGTACATAGATCGATGGCGCACGTGGCTGAGTTAATTTCCTCGGCCATTGTGAAAGATACCGCGAAACCGTGGCCGAAAGACTTTCTCTGTAACGATGACGGTGATTTCACGCGTATTGAAAAGTGAAATGAATACGGAGTGCGTAAATTTCGCCAAACAGTGTACGGTAGAAGCACACAATGGAGCTGGGGATATTACCCTTGTGATCGCCACCTTTTCCGAATTTCATCGATATTCCATGTAACGCGATCGCGCAACTGAAAATGAAAAATCGGAACGATGATGTGCCTGGAGAAATAATGGCTTTTCTACGTAATTCATTAACTCTTCTTTTCATTTCCCTAGAAACTGCAGTGGACGTGTCGTTAAGACCGTTGAGACTTAAAAAATTCTGCGTCAACTGTCAATTGTCAGAAATATTCGAGGAAATATTAAGTAAAATTAATCATTTCAAGTACAGTAATTTATAGAAAAAGATTTCTTTTATTTTCTTATTCCAAGAGAAATATTTTATTAACAATCTTTAATTCTTAGTAATTCTTTATTAATTCTCACGCAGATTCACAGATTTCTATATAAAAGAAAAATTCAGTTACATCCCATGGTTGATATGTGGTCGATCGTCGGTGAGATTTTACAACCATTCACGTACAATAGACAATACAAAGGACATCACAAATCCGAGATTTGCATGCACACATGCAAATCCGTCGTAAATTAAGATTTGTGAGCTTAAGCATCGACGTTGAGTGCCAGTCCCACTCTGTGACCACCTCTGGTGACATTCGCGCAGTCTATGTTGAACGAAAGAATCAGCGTGACACCGTCGCTGATCTTTTGCAGGAGACTTGTGGCTAACTGAAGATCAGTGTTGAACTTAAATCGCAGGGTCGACCTCTCGTCGAGCTTGCACTTCGCCCCGGCGCCGACTGTCCATTTTTGCACGTCGCCTCGTTTCGCGTATATTCCGTTCGCAGCGATGCCCAAGTCGTGTCTCGCTGAAGAGCAGATGAAGTATCACGATCGATAGAACGAAACGATAATTGAGAAATACTCAACATTTTCATTTAAAAATACCAAACCGGATGATTATTATCATCATTGTTGTTATTATTATTATTATTATTATTATTATTATTATTTTATTATAAGTATCGTCCTGAAAACGCAGCTCCTGTTAAAAAATTAACATCTCAAATAGCAAAAATGCTAGCGTGTGCCAATAAATTCAATCATAATTATAGAGAGCAGATTTACTGCTCTATGTACTGAATCCTTTTTTTTTTTAAGTTTTTATTGTAATGTGCCAGTCAATTAACATATAATCACAGAAATGCAGCAGGAATGGAACATACCTTGCTATCATAATGTGCAGATAATACAGGGTTTATTCTTTGATACACTGATATTAAAAAAAACAGCAGACTCTCTGTTCCTGGAACTACTAACATAATATCGCTCATTTACTACAATATAATGGCACAATTTCTGAAAAACCAAATCCAGAAAATAAATTTAAACATTTTTGAAGCGTTAAAATTTTATAATATTAATTTTAAAATTTCTTCCAATTTTGATATATAATAATTAATTGCAGAAGAATAAAAGTATGTTCTTTTATGTTCTTTCTTTCTTTTCTGCGTGTTTCTGTTCTTTTTCTATGGGCAACTAAAAAAAAAAAAATGGCAATTTTTTAGTTATGTCGTTGTAATAAGTGAGCGATATGTAACATAATTTTGCAATATATGGTCTTGACAGGTTTAGCTATCTCGGATAATTAAAAGTTACGTATAAAGCACATAATTTTAATCCAATTCTAAGTGAGAGGTCATCGACCTCGTGTAGCATTACGTAATCTCGATGGTGTCGGTTTACTGAGCTTTGTTGTACGTCACAATTACACGACGCTGTCACGGACTCTCTACACGTTACTAATTATCGCTCTCTCTCTCTCTCTCTCTCTCTCTCTCTCTCTCTCTCTCTCTCTACTTTCGTCCTCCCGATTCCTTCCCTCGAGAAAATTGATAACGCTACCTTGACATGAGCCGATATGTGCTAAACGATTTGTATTACACGTCCGTATTCCGCCTATCTGAACACAGGAGCGACAGGATCTCATTACGCTCGTATAAGCCAGGCACGTTTAATCCCCCATTTACTTAACACGTGGGAAAGACAGCGGTAATTTAGCAGTTTCCGTTCTAGTTGACGACGACGTCGCGATTTCGCGACGCGAGAGGCAATGAATAATATGGGAGGATATTACGAGGAAGACTGAAATTACTCTGTTGTCACGAGGATGATTATTCTCTCGCCGGCGGTGTTGGCAATTTCAAGGGAATATCGCGCGGGGGTTGCTCATGGAAAAATCGCGTTATCTTTATCTCGCGGATCTTTCAACTTTTACCTTTGTACAACACGGAGAGCCCATACACGTGCGGTATAGAGGTGCATCGAAAGTGCAGGTCGATGTCGGGGAAACCATAAGCGACACCGACGTCGTTTTTCGTTATGCTGTTCGAGGCCGTGTCGTAGCCACCCTGGTAGCCCAGAAGCAGATCCCGGCATTTCACCACCACCGAACCGAGCAAATTGGTACCCGAATCCAAATCGTTGGCTGCAAACCAAGAAATCTAGTAATTTCGACGATTCAACATGTGATACCGTCGGATTGCTCGCATGTAACCGAGTACGGGATATGTTTCGATTTCCGCGTTTTCCTATATCGAAAAATAAAGGAGAATCTAATTCTTTCGTTTATCGAAATTTAATTGGACGCAAAAAAAGCTGTCTCACTATCGAAATTCCTGAAATGTAATTCACCCGCCTTTCCGCGCGCGTCCATTTGCAATGCGTTTTTATTTCGCTGAAAAATGTATAATGGCAAAAGCTCTTCCCCTGCGGATATGTTTTCATATCGAACGTGACTGCCTCGTGACTGCGACAGTGTGCGGCTGTCCGCAGGCTTGCGGAAGTGCTTGTGTATCGGTCGCCATCGCGGAAACTTGTGTTCACGGAAATTGCCGCGGCTTGTTAGTAAACATTCGGGATGCGGTTCCGCTATTGTTCCTGTGAACTTTGCGTGATATTGGAAAGGAGTTTGCTTGGGGAGAGGGAATTATTTATTAAAGTTTCCCTCTGTGTTACGCAACGTGCAATCTCTGTTACGAAGCGCGAGACAAGGGAGAAAGTTTGTAGCGAATTACTCCAGAGGAGTATACGAGTACATATTATAGCGAGCTGAAGGAACACGTTCCTTTCGTTTCTGCGTGAGTTTGATTTTATTTCAATTTCTATATTCATTTCACATACAAAAGAACATCGGGAATATCATTTGCCGCTGCCGTCTCTCTGAAATAATTAATTAGACACTATGGGAGAAGAGGGGAATGGAGGAAAAGAGATTTACTGTAGAAAACTCGTCGCTCTACAGTAATTTTTTATATTCGATTCTTTTTACTATTTTACGAACGGAGTATTTAATTACGGAAATGCCTCTTGTATTTCGTAATATTAGAAAGTGGTCTGATTTTGTGTAAAAAGAACACGTGCCACTTTCTACGTTTAATATTATTAATACGTGTACCTTTTCAGTAATTGTACGTGTGGAATAGATATTTTTTAACGGCATAGTTTTATTTGATATTTTTAATAGTTTTTTTTTTCTAGACGAGGCCGATAAAAAAGTTTCGATTATAGTATATAATTAGTTTTCTTCCCTTAGACGTGAGCATAGTACATATATGAAGCCCTTTATCCATCATTCAAGAAGCGCCCTGGCCAAAGCCGTTACCTTGCGAAACTTTATAAATAGAGGATGAATTTGTTCTATGAATTTTGCCGCTAGTGCTTTACAGGGAAACCCGGTAAGTCCGCGGGCATTATTGAACGAAGCGATCAACATTCAAGAGAACGCGATCATGTACGCCTTTAAACGCGGAAGAAATACGATACGTAAAGTTAATTAGATTTAAAGAAATTAACATGACTAACAGATCTCGCAGTATGCGTTCATTCTTTCGCTGACAAACTTCGAGCCGACTTTCACGCTTTTCGCAGCCGTTTCCGGATTGTAAGAGCACTCGGAGAGCAAATCAACGCCCTTCATTAGCAGCTCATTAAACTCGTATCCCAGAAAAAGCACACCATCGGTCGTCCATTTTAACAGCAGAGTTCCAGCATCCGCCTTGTACTTTGTTTCCATTAATCCGGTTAACTATTATTAATTCATTATGAATAAATTTTCCAATTTTCTGCCTTGCTTTTGAAACATCCAAGTAAACCCAATAAGATACCCAAGATTATTTAATTCAAATATTCAGTTGATATAATTCTGATGTATTATTTTATATCGTTATTGAAATGCATTATGATATAAACTGATCATACGTGATTTAACAAATAAAAATAAATAACATTTATCCAATTTATTAATGCTGATAAATATTTTATGTGCATCAAAATATTGTTGTGTAAGTGTAGTTTCCATAAAACATAAAAATCGATCAGTTTTCCGAGCTTAAAGCAACAGTTGTTGCGAGTTCGAATTCAGTGATACGCTTACATTGTCTGCATAATCCGATATGTAATTAAATGCAAATATTGCCGCTTGAAATAGTTGATTCAGCTACGTTTCCATGTAAAATTTTTCGCGAGATAAGCGATCATCCGCACCATTCGTTTGCTTTTCCCACGAATAATTGACAAAATAATAAGCAAATATTTAGCGATATCGTTAATGTAGATAAAATGACCAAAATTTAATTATTAAGGACTTAAAAATATCTAAATTAAAGAGAAAGAGAGGGAGAGAGAGAGAGAGAGAGAGAGAGAGAGAGATGCATATAATAATTCTCAACCTTTGATACTTCGAAATTTAATGTTGTGTCACTCATCAGCTGGAATTTTTTGGTGACTTTGGTCTTGATATTGAATTTGACAAGACCTTTGCCATGGTGATATCCTGTTTTAAAAATGTCCCTCGCATTTTTTCCAAGATCTGCGAAACTCGGGACTTCCATTACAAATTCAATATGCGTGAGATAAATTGTATTCGTGCTACAGTGACAGAAAATATTACTGGAATACGTTATTACGGATATCATTACAAAAGTTTTCTCAATCAATCAGTTTTAATTATCTAATTATCTAAAGACTCCAAATTACATACTTTGAATTTATATATTGTATAATTGTGTTATATTTTAAATTTACTTTTAATAAATTTATAATCCCCCCGTATTATTATTAGGTTAATATTATACAATAATATACTACGTATATATGTTTAATTTAATATTCTATCTCTAGAGACCGAGAATAATTTCAATTTGTTTCTCACGTTTTATCTTCGTCGTTAGGATCGTGCCTTCTTGTTTTATTAAGCGACTAGGGACTCAGCAAATTGAAGCTGCGATGTAATTCGAACATATGCGAGGTTTCTTCGATGCAACGAAAATATGGTTAATGTTAACTTCTCGTGAGAAGTAAGAGGAGAAAATTAATATTGCGATTTCTATAGCGTGACGTGATATATATTTCTCAAGCTTTTACCATGAGCTTTACCATTGAGTTTCTCATTACCAAAGAAATGAACTTAATTGGGGAAGAGCATGTGAGATAAATTCAAACTATCGATATTCTCGAATCGACATTCAATTAAATTTCTGTATTCACGTTATTCAGACATGCGGACAAATGGAACAATGGAACGCGACAATTATGTCATTGGATGTGTTTCGCATCGATTAGCGAACATGTTAGGATTCATCGCAACCCTAATACCACACTCGAGAACGCATCGCCATTTCTGCCACCTTTCCGCTCCGTTCCGCAATTGCGAAAGACAGACGAGTATATGGATATGTTGATGCGGCATGCCCGCCGCTCGATAAAATTTACAGAACTTTATACATCGATTTATGTCATGTAACTCATAATTCAATCAATGAATGTCGGCAAATCGCATTGAAATATCACGGGCAACACCGAATCTGTTGATTAATGATGATGTTTGTGGATGATGGGATTATTCATTTTCAGGCTACGTTCGACGATATTCACCGTCAATGCTGAAAATCTAAAGTGCATATAACGTATGTTGTAAATTTTCAGTACTGACAGTAAGTGGAGTATCAGAATGCAGTGTATTAGAAATTGTTTCATTTATACGTTAGAACATATAATACTTACGAGGAAATACAGAAAAATGTCTCTCTTCGATTTTGACGAGTGTTAATATGTCAAAGCACAATCTAGGTCAAATATAATGAATACGTATTTTTTTTATATGTGGCCATACGCACTTTTAGGAGGTAAAACATCCAATCGGTTAGTTTCTTTCGAAGCAAAATTGTAACAGATAGAAATACTTTTTTTTTTTAATAAAAGAGTCGAATAGTTTTAAAACTGTTTTACAATAATGAAGTCTAATTTTTTATTGTTTTAAAGACTTTTTAAAATAAATTTTTTATTATTATTATAAAACAGCAGATGTGTCCAAAATACATCATAGAGACATCTCAAAGATATATTTTGTGATATTTTTAGAATATCTCTCTGATTTATTTCGAACATTTCTGCTGTATGGGAATATTCTTGAAACCATTCATTTTTTTCATCCTTTATAGTTCCGATGCTATTCGTTTCAAAAGAGAATAATGGATTTTCTTGAAAGAGGTGTTTATCCTCTAAAAGTATGTGCCATATTTTTAGAAGAAAAAAGAGTACGTATAAAAAATACGTGTTTCTTATTTTAGTCTATGAGACTACAATAGATTAAAAGCTTTAAAATCAGAGCGGATTTTCTGTATTTCCTTGTTAGAATATACTGAAAAAAGATTTAAAATCAAAATAAAAATTTTCAATTTTATTGAGTTCCATAACACTTCCCTTGTCAGAATACTTTGTTGAAAATTTAAAATCAGAAGAATTAGAATAAAAATTTTAACGATAATCGTTTCTAACGATTTCCAAGCGGTCAGATTAAAATTTGCTTCCTCCAAGAATATAGATATAGATACAAGGTCTATTTTTTATCTTTGCGCTAGTACCAGGGAGTTTTTGCAATAACGTGAATTCAGATACGGTGAACGCTAAAGTCATGTTATCCTTTTCTTAATTGTTAAGAAAAAGATAATCTTGGTAGCGATCGTGTAACTTTTTCGCTAAAGCGGAAACATGAAAAGTGCAAATTTTTATGTATGTATGTTCGTACATACACACACATACATATAAAGAATTTTCACTTTTTACGTTTCCACCCTAGGGAAAAAGTTACATGATCGCTACCCTGATCTTAGCGTTCATCGTATCTGGATAAACGGTATTGCAAAAACTCTCTAATCTCTTTCTCGCTTTCGCTAAATGTCAAACATAGAGTAGAGCGGGACTAGTTGTAATACTTTTTCTTCAAGTTATAAATCTTCACTCAATTATGATAGACTAATGGTAAATGCTTTAAAACGTTGCATGTTCCTCTGACTCAATAATTAAGTACTAAATCCATAATATATCTCGTAAACGAGAAAAAATTACGTTAATTACAAGGATGCAAAGTGAATCAATATGCCTCATTTATGGAACACTCTCAAGTAGTTGAACATCCTCAAAGGATAAGCTCAGCCATGACGATAATCGTTTAATGAGGTTATATATTATTAAGAACATGAAAAAATTATGTATACATCAATCAAATTTTCATCTCAAATATAATGATTTGTAATATTCTCATTTTTTAAATGCTTTAATTAACAAAACTAGAAAAGCTAAAATCTTTACTGTTTATAATAATAATTAAACGTAAAATAATATGTTTAATCGTTAACATAGAATAAAAAGCATCGATAAAGATAGATTTTCATTTAAGCAGCTGAGTTTATAAGTTAATAGTGGGGATATTGGGCTCCCATATCGGTGTTAACTGAAATTTTATCACTGAAAAACCTTAAATAGAATAGCAACTTGAACATTAAAGTTAAAAAATATGTTAATAACTTATATCTAAAAAAACACATTTGATTGTTATTAATCGCTTTAATTACTAAAAAGAATACTCACCTAATAATATTACTTTTGATATACGAAAATGAAAAAGCGTATGTTTGGCTGTTGACAGCCGGACACAGATTATTGTATTAAATACAGTAATCTCCGTCTTTGTGCTATCTTACACAAGCATAGACGTATCTGTATATATTTTGGTTATTTAGATATTTGCATTTGCCTAACTTGCCCCTATGCGCAACTAGCCTACCTATATTTATCTCACTTTAAATTCCAAAAGTGTACACTAGTTCAGTCACAGTAAATAGACCAATAAACGTCTAAATGACGATCGGACAAAGTAATTGTTATTATTTTTTGCAGCCAATGCTGGTCGATACAAGACGCGGGGGTGGCGCAACGGGGTGCGAAGAAGGTGAGACTGAGGATGGCATTGAGTATTATAGACTTCGGTCTTTCTCCATAACGGCAAATGGGGTGAACAATTTGGGCGATTTGTTGAAGACACGCCGTAGCAGAAGCATCAACAGCGTTACTTCCTCTACCAGCTGCTGTAGCAGCACCCGGGAGAGTAGATTACTCAGGTAAGAATAAACATGCGTTGAAAGTGCGATAAATTTTGCTTACAATATCGATCCGCTCGCCGGAATGCGCAGCCGGATTCCGACTTGAAACTCGAGCTTTCTTCTGAAATGATATATTCTGCAAATATGCAGGGAAATAATTGTGTATATTACATCGAAATGTCGAGTAAACGAACGACTCGTTTCACTTCACAGTTACGTATTATGAAATTGCAATAAAACGTGCAGGGCTGAGAGACATGTATTTGAAATACTTTGATTTAAAACACAGTATTTGCAGCGCAATCCGGAAAAAAATGTTTTATATATAATTATATAAAAATTATACAAAATATTATATATAATTATGTAAAAAAAATTATATACAATTATATATAAAATATGTCCATAACAATATGTATATAACATTTTTTTCCCGGCAGGAAGTGTGTTTTGTGTATTTTGTATTTCAGCGAAGCACATGAAAGGATTATGTATTTCGTATTTAACATCGAAAGAGATTGAAAGTTTTTTTAAATTTTCTAGTTAAAATATAAGATTAATTGTCAATCTTAATATTTGAAATAAAAAATAAGAAATTTACTTGATAAGGCGCTTACAAATACGCTTTTTAGGTTTTCGTTGTTATTTTTAAAGATACCAGAAGGTTTACGGGTTATCGCCATGTTTTTGTCCATTGTTAATGCCAACGTCTCGTGATCGAACCTTGCCGTGATTCTTAATGGACAAAAACACGGGCGATAACCCGCAAATCTTCTGATATCTTTAAAGAAATACATTTACAATCTTTTGTTATTAATACTGAAATAGAAAATACAAAATATTTTTATATGCTCCCATAAAATACAAAGTACAAAATATTTTCATGTGCTCCGCTGAAATATAAAATACAAAATACACTTGTTTCGCAAATACTGTTTTTCAAATAAAATGCCAGCCCTGAATATGCGCCATATATTGAAATCATATCATCACATTGCGCGTAACTGCATTCTCGGCTTACAATTCGCTGCTATTCTCGCGAAGATAACAGCCGCCAGATTAAACGAAGATAATAATATTCCCTTTCATGTTATCGCTCGCGAATAATAGTAATAATAATAACAACAATAATAACAACGAGGGTTATAAAAATATATGCAGCTAAAGTTCAATGGTTGAACATTATAATTGGACGTTTTCATCTCTATAATGGTTACTCGTATATAAATATACCGTGTAAAAGTATGATATGCGACTGCAAAAAGAGAACAAAAAGAAAGGATGAAGAGAGGGACACTGGACAATAATCTTCCACATGCTACACATACGGACGTGATGCTCCCTCGCATTTTCATCTCCATTTTGGGCTCGGGCTGTTTATTTTCTCCTTCGAGGGTTTCATCGCATACCGACGTTGTCAGTTTAGAAAACAAAGAAAAATACGTCGAATGTTTTCCCTTGTATGACTTTACGTAAAACACAGGTTGCCCGTGGGCCAGACCATGATACGGCTCTCGACTTGTTTGTGTCCGAGGGAAAACAATATATGCAAATCAGAGAAATAACAGAGGTTTTCCGTGACGAATTGATCTTTATGTAAAACGTAAAACAAAATGTAACAAAATGTAAAAAGTGTAAATGTACTGTATGCGATAATTATTTAATAATATTAAGTATAATAATAATTATGTTTAATTATTATAATTACATATCTATATTTAATTACGTACTGAGTCCGTTTCATATGATCTAATATGTGCGCAATTGTGTTTCTTAGTAGAAATATTAGTTTAGAAATATAGAAAACTCCTTCAAAGAAAAATTTCTCTATTCCGATATATCTGTACATAATGATACAAACTTTAATCCTACATCACTTTTTCTTTAAGATAATTTAGAAGTTCTTCCTAGTTTTTCAATCGAATATTTGTTTTAACATAATGTTACAAGGTATTTTATATGATTAAATTTGTAGATTTTCAGAATAAAATAACCATGTCTGATAAATTTATATTCTACTAATTATAATAAAATAATTACATATTAACATAACAAACAAATAAAGTATAATAATAAAATGTCATTATTATATCAATTAATAATTCTTATGATATATTATTATATATATATATATGTTATTTTTACTTATACTTACACTTATTATTTTATTATATATATATATGTTATTTTTAGTTATACTTATTATTTTTACTTATACGAGAGAATTTAAATCTATCGGATAAACTCTAAATTTGGATTGTGTAAATCAGAAATTACCTGTGGAAACTATTTTGCTTTGACGACAAGTTGATATTTGCCTTATTCTAAATTGATCCGGTAGCTTCTATTTGGGATGATTATCTCGGAGATTTGAGTTGACACACATCCTCTCAGTTGCTTGCTTGCGCCTGATACTTATGAGCAGATCATATTCGATATATTTCTTCAGCCTGATTTCCATCTCACCCGCGGTTATCAGTATAAGGTATTCGATTACTCGCCAATCGCCATATAGGCGCCACGCAGAACTTAGGGTAATCGCGACTGCACGAGCGCTTCATGGCACCTTAATTGCCCTCAGATAATTACACGGCACGTAGACTGCGTCCTGAGTGGGTGGAGAATCGGAAAGACTGTAAAGAAAGTCCACCTGACCTCTTAAAAGAGATTAAAGGCATCTTTCACCTGCATTTAGGCCGATTAGAATTTAGAGAGTTTCTTTTTCTCTCTCTCTCTCTTTTTGTTCTTTGAATTACATTTTCAACACTGTCAAATCTTCAGAGAGATCGTGGATTGATGAAAGACGTGACGATGACGAGTAATCCTAGAAAGTACTTCCCCAGCGAGGGGGATTCTCGGAAAAGGTTGAAAAAGGTGGTTTGAAGATGCAACACACGTGCAACATAACATATAACATAATTTAAAATTAAGTTTTCCTCTATATGTTTCTCTTTGAAAAGCAGACCCCTGCAGGGGTAGAGATTTTGTAGTGTTATTATATCTGAATACGTTGCATTACTGCGCATCCGCGTCTTGTAGCTTTTGTCTTGCCACGAAGAGTTATAGATTCACATTTCACAAGTTTACTCTTTTCGACGCTCGCTCTTGTTTTGCTTTGTTCCAAAGCAAACATATATTTGTTTAATTTGTAACAGAAAACGAAGACAAATATGTCGAATACTTTCCCTTCGTGTGATTTACTTTACGTGACGTAAATCGAGATCGTCGTAAGATGGTCCATGATAACGTTTTTCGTATTGTTTGTTTATTTTCTCAAGAAATAGTATGTAATTTAAGTGAGACAGAGAAAAGTTCTTTAATGAAAAAATAAAAGACCTATAAGACATACATTACAAGATGTACAATAAATAAAAGTAATGAATACATAATATTATTATATATTAATATA
>NW_017305987.1:28022-31445 GCF_001594115.1 Trachymyrmex septentrionalis | reverse complement strand
AAATACGGAATTACACTTTTATATAATTACATATTATTATGCAAAATATAGTTATATGTAATTATATTATATAGAATATAATATATAAATAAAGGAAGGAAAATACAGCGGCATACTGTAATGACGAAAGATTCTTGCATTTTTAAATAAAAATGTGCAAAATTGAAATTTGTAGAGAAGCTTAATTTTGATAAAAGTGACGCGTAATCGTATTTTCCACAAAGAATAAAATATAATAGAATAGAATAAATTACCATTGTGTTAACATTCCTACAGAATCGTAAAAAATAAGATTATTTGATGCTATGCATAATAACCACGGCAAGCTGATAAAGATCACGTTGAGCGTTCAACATACTTTTTCTAAATAAGTCTAAATATTCAATGAAAATTGTCGACATTGTTACTTTAACAAAAGAGAGCCATTTTAATTGCACTACCATAATGGTGACGAGTATCGGTCGCAATTGAAAATGATCAAGATGAAGTACTGAATTCTCGTGTACTTTGTTCGAACGTAATATCTCATTCGTCGAATTATGCTTCTCCTTTTTTCTCCTCAGCTCGGCTTCGCAGCTCTCCGGTATAGAGGCAGAAGAGGAAGCTGATGGCGAACGGGTGACGACGTATAAAGTGGGCATGTTGGGGGCGTCAGAAGTCGGGAAAACCGCTCTAACTGCACAATTTACCACAAGCGACTACATTTGCGCTTACGACGCCTCTCTCGGTAAGCAAATGATCGCTTTTAGTCGGATTTACGTTGCCCTCCTCCTGTAGTCCTGATTTAATTCCGATCTACTTTTTAATCCGATCAAATTCGACACCCCGAAAATTAATTCGATCCCGAATAATAATCTCGATGTCATCGATAGTTCACGGAAAGAATAGATTGGATAGTTCAGCAAAGCTGAATCCAGACGACACGAAGTGTCCAAAATTGAAACATAAGATATTTTTAGCGTCTAAAAAACGTCTTAAAGACTTTGTCTCTATGCCTTATTTTAGACTTTGTGTTATCTGGGTATAGTTTAGCTAGTTCAACTTCTATTAACTAAGAAGATTTGATGATGCATCAAAGAAATTATGTCCGTAAGAACTTTACAGTATGCTAACGCAACTTCTTGGCTACAATGAAAAGTTATTAATGTAACAAGTTTCTTTCATTACAGCAGCAAAAGTAGGCATCTTAATTATGTTTTGTTAAAAATTTGGATTTATATATTGGATTGATTTTCATAGAAAGTTATCTTTGTTATTAAATTTGCTATGCTATTACGATAAACATGATTGCTTATGATTGCCAATTGTATTTAGCTGTACAACTTTGCTACTTTAACATGGAAAACTGACTGTATATTACGGCTGTAGATTTGCTGAATCAGTGAGGTCTTCAACTGTTTTAACAAGTCTTTTCTTCCATGTTGGATTACTTTTGTGAAACTCTCTGACAATAATTAGCGTGATTAAAACCTGCGGATATCAAGAGAAATAGCGATTACGTTTCTTTCGCGATGAAACAGATCGGCTGCTTTCAATCGCACGTCCAGCCGGAGGGTCGCTTCTACCGAAAGGAAATTGATTGTCATTTATATTTCTACTTTCGGAAGAGACGTCCTTAGGGTATTCACTTCGAATGGACTTCGCCTCTAGAACTCTGCGCGCGGCAAACGATCGTCTCGCGACAGCTATTTCGCATTTATTATACATATAGCACTTGTCACGAACTGCACCGGATTGTTCGCGATATCGCACACGTCCATTAAACAGAATTAATTAATCCGCTGGATAAAACGTTATTAGCGGTATAACATATATTTGCACGAAATGCATATTTCCCTTAAAGCATTTTGATTACATCAATTAACTGTTTGAATATGCCTCCGATAAATTATTTCGCACGAGGAACGGATTGTGGAAAAAGATACAATAAAGTTTCTATGTTATCCTGGAAAATTCCAACGTTTTAGAAATGTTAAGTACGTTTTATATTTTACAATTACCGTTTGAATATTTTAATATACTATTTAAAATATCCAGAGTGAGAAATAAATCTCTTATAATCTGAGTGAATGATTGTTTTTATATATATATTTCTTTACTACGAGGTGTATATATTATAATAATCATTATCTTTAGAGATGTAATAAAATTCTGATTGACTACAACATAAACATTATTTTTATACGTACACAGTATAGTTTATGTATAAATAACGTTCAAACATTTTTTACATGATAAAAATGTACTTATAATTGATTGCCAATTTTAATGAATATTTTAATGAATATCGTTATATTCTAGATTTACGAAAAAATTCAGTAAAGAGAAAAATATTTTCTATGTAATTTATATAGTGTAATATATTCTCGTGTGTGTGTCGTGAATGTGCACAGCGTTAATTATTTTTCGCGAACACTGTTGGAGAAATTAGTTTCGTATGCAAGTCGCGTCTTATGTCTCATTAACTTTTTACGCTCGCGGTTTTCATTCCCATCTCGAACTCCATTACATTTCCTTATGTTTTCGTGGAACGAATAACAAGACTCTCTCTTTTGTAAAACAGCTTTTGCGCTGTGACCAGTCAAAATCAACGTGACCGGTGCTGCACAATTCAACGCATGCGAGAACAAAATTTAACGGGGAAACATTCTGATGCAAGCCGCTCTCTCCCTCATTACGTGTGTACACACAAACAACAATATAGTAATAACTTATAATTTAACAATCCAGTCGGGCCAATTAATTCGCACGAGCCATTCGTTTGGAAGCAATTTTCGCTTGTAATGAATTATTCGCGACGTACTGACGCTTTTGGTCCCACAAACTCAACGGCGTTCCCTCGCCCCCGTTTAATAAGCTGTAAGTTATCTGTAATTAAAACCCGCTTGTTTCACATTGTGATATTTGCGATGTGTATTTTGTAGCAATTGCTCTCGTCTCAACTATTCGAGCGGAGAGTACACGACGAAATTCCTTTATTATGTTACGCCTAGTGTTAACGCTAGAATATTTTGCATCAAATCTTTCCGATAACCAACATTGATATCGGATACCGCTATACTGGTGAGATCCCTGTCCATCCATCTATAATAATACAGCAGACACTTGAGCGGAAATGACGTTAAGACAACACGCGCAACCGCTATTGACTCGAAAAGAAAGATCTTTCGCTCGTCTTTCGCTTTGTCTTCCCTGCTTTTTCTTTGTCCTTCCGCCGGATATAACATGTACGTACTACGAAAGTACGTACGGTATTTTCCGCTGTGTTTCCGCCGTCAAAGTCACTCCCTCGTGGCCGATTTTATTGAAAACGCACACGGTTGTGAACTGGTACTCATTGCGAGTACCTTCAAAGAGTAGAGCTCTGATGTATCGATTTTGCGCCAAGTACTTTGCTCTGTGTGTGTGTGTGTGTGTGTGTGT
>NW_017305987.1:26148-27922 GCF_001594115.1 Trachymyrmex septentrionalis | reverse complement strand
TGTTGGTGTGTGTGTGTGTGTGTGTGTGTGTGTGTGTGTGTGTGTGTGTGGGGGGGGGGAGGATTATCGGTATTTCTGTATACGAAAGAGGCAATATATATTCTTCTCTTCTCGGTGGTCCACTTTGATGATATGAGAGTTCAACCTAGATCATAATGGTCCCTCGGAAGGGAACGATCAATGACAATTTTATAAAATTTTCTCACCATTGTTCGGACGTAATTAGATTTCTTCCTTTGAATAAACACATGTGCGCACATATTTTTAATGAGGGATTCTCGTTTCTAGCTGCGAAAGAGAAAGAATAAAGTATGCTTTGAGAACGTGTGTTATCTTTCGACTCAACCGCTGCTTTTTGCGAAGCATTAATCATCCGTTTTCTTTTTTAATTACGCGTTTTTTAATTACGCTACATATATGTATACGAAAATACCGATGACGTGCCAGTCTGATTGATAGTCGGACGTTATTGCAAATGTTCAATTCCGCTGCGTTTTTCAGACGACGAGTACGGACAGAAGAACGTATCCGTGATGCTTGACGGCCAGGAGACGGAATTAGAAATCATTGATCATCCGGCTGCGGAAATGTCAGTGAGTAAAATGTGACGTTTTATCGTATAAAAATAGATGTCCGAGTACCGAATTGATGCATCGAGAGGTCAATTACCTAAGAAATTGCGTTAAATGAATAATTATTGGATACCGGAAAGAACTCATTTGCCGCTCTCGTAAATAGAATTACAGCACGATGTCACTTTTATCGAGTTTACTCTATTATTGCCTATTAGATGTTGGCGTAAACCCCCGGGATATACACTCTAATATAAATCGTCGTATATAAAACGATGATGTGTGTGAATAAGGGAAGAAATTGGAAAACGTATAGGTGTTACTTTATCTATTAAAGAAGATCGACAGACTCGAAAGGGTCAAAGAATATTAAGTCAGTGAAAAGGGAGTCAAGTGAATTATTTCTTCGGATTCATCAAGATAGATCGAAAGAGGGTTCTTGCATGGGTGCTTGATGTAATAAAGCGTTAGAGCTATACATAAATGTACGTAAAAAAAACGGGGACACATTTTGCGATGAACTGCAGAACTAAATATAACAAGTTTTTAAAAAATAAAACGTAGATATGCAAGGTATTGAAAAATAAATAATGCCCTTTTAAAAATCACAATATTCTCTCTTCTGTTTCCATTTATTGCGATATTGCGTTGCATTATATAAACGATAAAATTTATTGTTCAGTGGAAAAAAATAAAAATCGAATCGTTCGTTCATTAATCGATGTTTTTCCATGAGTTTTCTCATTTTTTCGCTCACTTTCATCTTTTCGAGGTCGAGACTTTTTGTTCAACTTATAATCCGGATGTGTACGT
Source organism: Trachymyrmex septentrionalis (assembly GCF_001594115.1). Classification (NCBI taxonomy): domain Eukaryota; kingdom Metazoa; phylum Arthropoda; class Insecta; order Hymenoptera; family Formicidae; genus Trachymyrmex; species Trachymyrmex septentrionalis. Next base: position 26,537 of record NW_017305987.1, on the reverse strand, counting down.
GGTGGTGTACTCGGTGGTGGATAGAAGAAGCTTAAAGGTGGCTGAGGAGACACTGCTCTACTTGTGGAAAAGCGATTACATGGTGAATCATGGTGTCATCCTGGTCGGTAATAAAGTGGATCTCGAGAGGAAGCGGGAAGTCCCATCGATGGGTGAGTACATGGATTTCGCATAAATTTTCTTAATATAATTATAACGCAAATCATAACGGAATTAATAAAGACCGAGAATTTTCAGACCCTGTTCAATAAAAATTCAATGTTCGTAAATATAATTATACATCCAAATTTACATAATTTTAATGTAAATTCTTCATTTCTTCATAAAAACAATAAATCTATCACTGAAGTTATATATATATATACAGAATATATATATATATATATATA
>NW_017305987.1:7318-25819 GCF_001594115.1 Trachymyrmex septentrionalis | reverse complement strand
TACAGCATGTAAAATCATTTTATTCTAAATTTTGAAATTGTTTAAAGTTTGAAATTTTAATTAGTCGTATGACATTTGAGTTCACTATTGCTGTCGACAGTTGGCCGCCGTTTGGCGAACAGTTGCGGTTGCAAATTTATCGAGACGTCCTCGGGTCTGGCTCATCACGTAGACGAGCTCTTGGTCGGAATTCTGGCACAGATCAAGCTGAATCCGCAGCGTAGCCGAGATCAGGCAACTAGGCGCCGTCGTAGCAAACACCGTAGGCGGATTTTGAAGCACCTGCTTGGCTTCAAGAGGAAAACTAAGAGCTGCGAGAACCTATTCGTTCTCTAACGTTCTCTTCGCACACGGTATACTCCGTATACGGCGGAGAGAGAGAAGTGATTTCATCAGATATCGATCGTCCGAGTATGTCGCTCTTCGGTCCGCGAATACGTGTACTATCTGTGCAAATGTATGAGGATCGTGCGACGTAGGCGAAAAAAACGTATCTCTGATATAGAAGTGGTTACGCAGCGAATCGGTAACGCGAAGCGCGAAGAATATTGAGCGGATTCGCAGAATGCTTGGCACAAAATTGGAATTCAAAGAAATTCGTGTCTACAACACGTAGAGATGTTGCTAGTAGCGCACGAAAGAGACTAGACCTCAGGGCTTTTGTATTCGTGCGCAAGAAAATAAAGGATCGGTCGTTCTTTTCAACCTGAAGCTTTTTCGTCGAAATGCAACGCAGTTTTGCCGCTCTAGTTGGCATATAATTCAAACGAGGTGGATCCGAATGAGTATAATTCTTTTTCAGTGCATGTCCCAGTTGAAAAAAAATGATATCTCTGATGAATGTTGAGTCAATAAGGCTCAATTTAAAAGGAATTATTCAAATTTTAATAAAAAAAAATATTGTAGTAAATGTTATAAAATATAAAAAATTATTTTCGTAGTCAAGTTTTTGGATTCAACTGTGAAAGATTTGAGTGGTTTGATATACAATGTACAGTGTTATCTTCACTCAAATACGATTCTGATAATATCAATTTCTTATAATGTTTATTATATATATGTATATATAAATAATATTTTCTTGTATCTTAATGACAGAAGAATCTAACGATGTTGGATGGTACTAGTGGATACAGATTAATTTGAAAATTTTTGGGTTTTACTACATAATTTTTACCAACGTGATAAATATTTGTTTTACATGATAAATATTTGAATAAAATTTTGACTCCAAAAACATCCTGATATAAATTTTTAATATAGAAACCTTAAAAGTTAATTAAATGAATTTACGTTTCTCTTTTCAAAAAGTCACATTGATAAGGATTTGATAAAGGTTAACTGTGCGGTGAAAAAATGCAATTTGTAACGAATTTTTTCCTTTTCTATGAAGGACGGAATATAAAGTATATTTTGACGTTAAAAATGTATTTATTTATATAATTTTTTGAAAAACTAAAACAATAACAATAAATCGATTTGTTTATATCTTTTCTATAAATATATAATGTTTATTGTTGCGAAACTCTGTATTTTAAATTGTGTAAAATATAATAACTGTAGGATTGATTTGTTACAAAATACAAATATTTTTTTTTTGATGCAATATTTTTTTTAATTTATAATTTTAATTTTTCATAAGTATTGCGACTTTTGAAAAGAAGAATTAGTTTTAGAGAAAGGTCATAATTTCATTGAAATGTCAAAACGTTAAAATGTGCCAAATCTCGATAGATAGTATAAAATTTGAGTTTTGTGCTTCAGATTAAATTTCTGGGAGTTATACACGAGCATGGTCCTTTGTGAAACGCAGTTTCACGACAGTTAATTTCATATGAAAGATAAGGAATGAAAAATTTTCTGATTTCGCAGTCTTTTAGATATGAGATTGTGTAAATAAATACATACAATCTCAAACACGTATGTAAAATACATTTTTAATGTCAAAATATTGTATTTTTAATTCCACCTATCCTCAAAATGCATTTTCTCACCAAGCAATCTGGTTTCGCCCTTTAGAGCGAAACATGCACATACGTATGTATGCGTAAGCAATATAAGTCACAATTTTATGAGAGAGCTGCGACGTTGCGTCGCATTTCTATTCACGCCGCGCATATAAAGAATGACTGTTATTATATATTCCGTTTCAAATGGGTCTTTTTGTGACTCATCATAGCGAATACGATGTTATGATTTATCACGAGGCCTGAATAAAATAAGAGCTCAGCGCGATGTAATATCAGAAATAAAGTCATCGATAACGAGACAGGACATGTGATAAAACATTACATTTACGAGATGCAAATGTAATACTGTGCATCTAATATATAAGCTCACGCAAACAGACGAATGTAATTTACGATAATGTGGCTTTGAGACGTAAAATTAGTTTTGGCGTTTCAGAAAAAAAATTCTGCAAAGATCTCCCAATATTTCACGTCGTATTTGTGCTATGTGTGTGTATGCTAACGGTCTACTTGAAATATTACTGTAAGCTCATCATTTCTCTGAATTATAAATAAGCCAACAATGTAGTCAATAATGTAGATTGTGAATGTTTATAAGGCAGCATGGTAGTAATGATAATAATAATAATTACTTAATAATATCAGCTAGTAACGGGAAAGTCAATCGCTTTGCTACCTCCACGTCGAAAAAACATCAATTTGTATTTAATTAATATTTTAACTGTCTCCCGCGGTAAAAATTCACAATATATAAGGGGGAACACCACCCTTGAAGTTTGAAAAAAATCGAAATTTTTTTACTTAAATTTATAGTTCATATTGTTAAGAATAATATTTCAATAGTTTTAAATCGATATAATCAATAATTAGAGCCAATATCTTGCATCTCCTCGTCGCTGAGTTTACTCCAAGAGGATATTTCGCAGCAGAGCTCCATAGATAAAAGGAAACTCAAATTTTCAAAGAAATAGGTTTTGACAGATAGATATTGCCACTTGTAAAATGTATGGCGCAGGCATTGCAGACTAAAGATACAATTCCGATTTTATAAGCTGAAAACTTTAAACGCGTTTTTCTCAAAACGAGGTTTACATGATGTACACGATAACTTTTACAATTCTTAATCGGTTCACTTGAAAAATTTGCACAGATTACTCTCAGATATTTAATCTAGAAAAGTACGTAAGATTTTTGCGATATATTGAAAATTTTTTTTATTATTAACATTTAAAAACGAAATTTTTTGATCAAAAATGTTACTTTTTTTAAACATTTACCATTTTTGCAAAAATAAATATTTTGAAATAATCCTACGTATTTCTCTAGCTTTAAGTATGTAAATATAAAAATTTTTGGATTTTTGTTTCATATAAAAATGTGTAGAAAATTCCGTGTACACCGCATATGCATTATGCACTCGCCATTTTGTGTGATAAAAATTAAAAAAACAAATTTTTTGTACTCGTCTATTCTCAAGAAAATTCATATAGTAAAGCCCTTAAAAACAATTTTTAATTGACTTTAGTTTACTGCAAAAAATTGCTAAAATTAGATATCATTTAATTTTAAGTCTCAAAGATTCCAGTTAGAAATAATAATGGGATCAACATCGAATCGATGTCGATTTGATGCTTTCGACGTCGAACCGACATCGATTTCTGACTGGAGTGGTGTTCCCCCTTAATAGATCAAAGATACAACACAGTAGCAGATGAAAATCATTTGATCAAAAGAATCAAGACATATGGGAATTCATAACAGCACTTTTCTGAAAAAAAAAGAAAAAAAAAAGAAATAGTTTCGCTGAAATCTGTGATGATTGAAATCTTTGATCGCGAATTGTCTGAACTTAAAGGAGAGCGCATATGCTAAAATGTAATCAGTATAAAGATACGTTCGCCAACGTCGGAATCCTCGAGCGATACAGAAATATAGATGATATCCTGTTGTGTTGGTGGGAACAAAATAAACACACAATCGACCAAGCAAAGTAATCTCGTAGGCAAAATAGCCTCGGTTATTTGCTATCGATATTTAAGCTATGATAGATGCGCGTGAGATACGAATATGATTCTGTCTGTATCATAATGGTGTTTATTCATCATTGATATTGTTTATAAGAACGGCAGTGACACTTTTATTTAGAACATATCGTGCAATCCCGTGAAATATGCGGCTATCGATATTATTCTATAGATATATCTGTTTTCTGCTAAACTAGTGTAAACTACACTTTTAAAAATTAAAGTGAGATAGGAATATGTTTGATATTTGTCGAAAACGAGAAAAAAAGTTCTAGTGCAGTCTAGTGCAGGAACAGAAAACAGACCATATGATGTCGTGGACCACCGTTGTGGGGTTGCATTGATCTCGCTTTTCCGAAAAGAGAAAAAGATATCCGATATTTTGATTAGATTCTGCCGATCATATACGTACAGATTTTTCGTTAAAATCAAGCAAAATATGAATGTTTTATATGGATTTATAATAAATTTCCTTCCTTTATTTCAGCCATGAAAGGGTTTCCTTTTTTATCTTTATACTCGTCGTTGCTTATCCCAAAATGACAAATAGTGCATAAGCTAAAATAAATATTATACAATGTCTTAACATATTGATTATATCTTTCATAAATATCATATAATCTTGAAATATTTCCAGAAAGTCAAATATGTTTTTTTTCGTAATTTACTTTTTTATGTCGAAAATATTACAGACTCTATTAATATTTAAATCTTAAATGTTTTAAGGCAAAAAGGAAATAAATTATGAAAAAGAAAATGTGTTTGGCTTTCTGAATTTTTCATGAAATTGGATGTCATTTATATGTAAAAGACGTGGCAATCAATGAGTTAATTTTATACATTTTCTTTATTTTCTGAAGTTTCTTAAGCTTAAGTTTCTTTCTATTTGCTTGAATAACACGGTAATGGAATGCAAGGATGGCAAGGATTGCAGTAAGGTGTCAGAAGTGACAACTGAGGGCAACAAGGTCCAGGTATTATCGGACAACATTGAGGTGGTGGGATGCAAGGTGGCCTCCTAGGTGGACTTTTGCAAGGAATTTCTTCAATTCTCGGGGGCAAAATTATGCTGCACGACGGTGGCGATGGAATGCTTGGGCTTGTGCTATAAATGTTCATCATATTTTAAATGTGTATCATATTTTAAAACTAGAACAGTTAATAACTGCCAGAAACTAAACGTTAATTATTTCTCTTCTACCAGACATGATAATTTTGATCGTTGAAATTCATTGGAATTTTCTAAATTAATTTGCACGTACCAACTGTCAATAGTACATATCAGATACTTTAGCTCTTCCATATCGTTCCAGCACAGTCCCGATTTCTTCTTGCAAGATAAATCTTTTATGTGTACCGACATTTTATTTTATCTCAGTTTTATTCCTGTTATTTTTAAAATTTATTTAAATTTAATTGTACTGTATTTCATTTTTTTAACATTGCAGGCCAAATCTTCGTGACAGATAATTTTGTCGACATGAAATTGCAGTTTAATAAAAAAAATTATATATACTGATACGATGATGTAGTGGACTATATCATTGCTGCAAGAATTATGCAACTAATTCTACATACGGAAATAATAAATAAATAATAAAATATTAATATATTTATTCCGCTGCTTTCGGATACCTCGCTGCCTTTTTCTTTTAAATGTGTTTTTAAGTTCTTTCATTGTTGCTTCTTCATGAATTCTTATTTACAAAATAGGTTATTATGATTATAATATAATAAAAATATAGAATGTATGTGTAAAATATCTCGCCAACTATTTCAAAAATTAAAAATTAAGAAAGTGATTTGCACATTAATGTTAGCCGACAGTTCTTAGATTCTTTCACGAATAATTACAACTTATAAATACATGGACAATTAAAATATTTGGTACTCAGTGTATGTTAATACTGAATGAAGTCATTATCGAAATTGTATGAAATATATTATAGCTATTATTTATATCTTTTTTTACAGGCTATATTATGAAGATTTCATATAATTTTTACATTATATAAAATATATTTATTCAATTTGGCAAAATAATTTTACACGAAAGAAATTATGGCAGCACCCAGTGCTTATAAGAGATTAATGTTAAAAATCGCTTCGGTCCTCCCCGAGAAAGTTCGCCCCGCATTTTTGCATCCTGCAGGTATGGTCTGTTCAATTAAATTTTTCTGAGAAAGAGATTACGCCTAAATTTATAAAAAAATAAAGACGCTCGCACGGAATGCAAGAGATCCGAATTCGACTCCCGGATGAGGCAAAATTTTTTGCAATATGTTTATTAGTTTTTTTTAAATTAAATTTGGGAAATTTAGGGGGATTATTAATATTTCAAATTGATTGCGTTGAAAGTCCGACAACCATATCACGTAATTATAATTTCTGAAATTAATTCATTTAAATGAATATATTATAACAGTTCAACATCTTAACATTCAGACCGTAGTGGCGCTCCGTATTTAAAGTAATGTATCTAACATAAACGGTCTTATTTCTAATCTTATTATTGTTTATCAAAAAATGTTACGAAAAAAAATCAAATTGTCAGGTCCGACAACCGTATTCTTTTGGGCGCCAACGTTTAAATGGGGTCTGGTTATAGCGGGTATAGGAGATATTAATCGACCTGTAGATACGATTTCTCTCAGCCAAACTGCGAGTCTTATGATTACAGGTGCAATTTGGTCTAGGTATATAAATATCTTTTATTTGAGATTTTATGATTTGTTATAGAAACTTGAAAATAACGAAGCGCCTTCCGAGTGTTAAAATGTTGAACTACTATATAATATACAATCATTTAAATTGAATTAATTTTCAGAAATAAATTGCGAGCCGATGAGCCAAATCTTAAAATGGGAAATTTTGGGGGAATTATTTGTTTCAGATTGATTGTGTGAATCCGATAATCTCATCGGCTCGCAATTTATTTCTGAAAATTAATTCAATTTAAATGATTGTATATTATATAATAGTTCAACATCTTAACACTCGGACCGGTAAGGCGCTTCGTTATTTTCAAGTTTTAATAAAAACGGTCTCGTTTCCAATCATATTATTATAGAAAATTAATTAATCTGAATTTGCACAATTCTAGATATTCACTGGTCATCATACCAAAGAATTATAATTTGTTGAGCGTCAATTTATTCGTTTCTGCCACGGGAGCATATAACTTCATCAGAGGAGCATTATATCAAATGGCGCAAAAGTAAATGGACATCATAAATATGCAGATCATGAAATTAAGAAGAAAAATGTATTGATACATTTTATACTAATGTTTTTTGATTTTTATTATATAAAATTATTTAACAGTCACGCTAACTATTCGTATGTCGTCGTAAGGCTTATCAGTTTTAGGATTTGTTTTTACCTGGCTGATATTCTGAACGACTTCCATTCCTTTGTGAACTCGGCCAAACACGGTATGCTTATTATCTAACCAGGGCTAAAAAAACAAACAAGATATTTAAATAAAATCTGAAGCACATATATAATCAATTTTTGAGAAACTTTGTTAAAAAAAAATTTGTACTCACTGTCGGTGTCAATGTAATAAAAAACTGGCTACCGTTCGTATTTGGCCCTGCGTTTGCCATACTCAAAGTATATGGTCTGTCATGCTTCAAGTTTGGCTTGAATTCATCGTCGAATTCGCCTCCCCATATGCTCTCACCACCGGTACCAGTCCCAGTTGGATCGCCCGTTTGTATCATGAAACCCTTGATAACTCTATGAAATATGTGACCATTAAAGTAACCATTCTTCGCATGAACGCAGAAATTCTCCACTGTCTTGGGGACATCCTTGCTGAAGAGATTCAAGTGGATATCGCCGAGCGCCGTATGGATTATCGCCGTATCATATATCTTTTGCATGTTTGTGGCCTCCGTGGAAGATATGATATCCTCCTTAGAAGGTTTCTCGTTGAAGACATCGCGGTCGCATTCCTGACTCTTTGTGTCTTCCGGCTCTCGTCTCGTGAACATATAGAATCGATTTTTTTTGTGAGCCGTGCAAAACAACGTTGGATCCGGTCGATTCATTTCCATTGTGGGATTCTCGGAAGCCTCCATCTCGACAGTTAATGCGGCAGTAGTCTTCCTCGCTTTTCCCTATTTTGAATTACATATTTGTTATATCTGTTGCTTATGACTAGTGCTTTAACGATAAGATTTTTATACCTGGAATAATGCTAGCCGCATTGGTCGTATATTCTCTGGTTTTCCCATGATTTTAATACAACGATTTGTGTAAAGATTCACCATTTTGACACCTAACATGGTGGGATACAGAATAATATAACCAGACTCATCAAAAATAATATTTCCCAAATTTGTTTCGGTTTTATCCAGTTCTCTCTCGACTGCCATTCTATGATAATAATAAAAATTAAAGAAATAATTATTGAAAAATTGGAATCAATATAACTTCGAATACACAAAATGCAAACATCTCACCTACGTCCAAATTCCATGTTTGGAAGTTGCTGTACAGTTTGCTGTAATTCGCTAAATCTCTGCAATGTTTCGTCAAATATTCTGTATAATTTGCCCGTCCGGAAATTGAAGATTCTAACTTTTCTGTCTCCACTGAGGGACGCAAACCGTTTACCGTCAGGTGATATCGCTAAACCGCACGGATAAGTCTTATTTTTGGCAAACTCAAACAGATCAGTGTCCAATTTTGATTCAAATGATACACACTTGGGAAATTTATATTCCATTTTTGGACCTGTCCAGTACTCCAATATTCCAGCTCTATCGACGGAAATGCATGTTTCATATACATGATTATACTGCAAAAGAAAGAAACATTATTCTCTCTTCTTATTTTAACATTGATATTCCTTTTCATTGATTTTCTATTATAGCTTGACTTACTTTCATTATGACAACTGGTTTAGTATGCAGTTTTTCAAATACGTGTAAAGGCGTACTTGATCCCTGACCATCATAAATATATATCTTATTTGATTCTTGTGAAGACACTGCTACAGCAGCTATAGCATCGCCAGCTGAATAAACCCATTCAGTGCAAAGTGGCACAAAGTCCAATTTTATCATGTTTATCATATCTTAAATAATATACATGACAGAATAAATTAAATATGTCCTCTACATCTGAAAAGAGAGTCACCTGTAAAACTTTAATACTTACCAAAATTAATAACGTCGAATATTTTCATAGTTTTATCTATGCTGACTGAACATACATGAACACCATTGCAGCTAGCAGATATCGATTGTATTGCCATTAAGTGAGCTCGAAAGTGTTTTACGAATTCTATTAATTCTTCCTGCTTTTTCCAAAATTTTATATGTCCATCGCAGCTGGCAGTTATCATGAAATTTGACCTGTATCAATAAATATAAATTAAGATTTTTAGAAAAATAATTGTTACACATTATTATAATTATTATTACAATACTAACTTTGTTACTAAAATATGGGTAATGACATCTCTATGCATATAAGATTTTTCGTAACATTCGCAGCATGGCAAATTATCTATATAAACTTGTTCATACTCCAAGACTGTAAAATTAAAAGAAATAAAATTTCAAATGATATATATATATTTTTAAAATAAAACGTAATTTTTTTATCTCAAGAAATATTAAGCATAAAGAATAAAGATCTCAGAGACAATAGAAAAATTAAAATTTTCTCTGTGGAGCTTTATATTTTTTACTTTTATATTTTTTTATTTTTATTCATATTAAATTATTAGAAAATAATTATGTCATATATTCAACAGGAGAATAAGAAGTGAAAAAACAGGAACAGATATATAGAATTTCACTTCAGCATTTATTAAAATTATGGAAAATTAATGACAACAGTCTTAGTTAGGTTAGTTAACCTCTTTGCTTCTTTTGTGGAGCAGCTTCTGAAGGTAACGGTCCAATCCAGCCATCTTCCGTATCACTGCCTTCGTGTTCACGTTTTTCACTCATTATCACATATATGATATAATTTATTAATACGATTAATTATATTATTAGTAAATATGCAAGCACTTTCACGTCTTTCACGTCAACTAGTATTACTAACCTTTAATTCCAAAAATATTTACGTTGGTAGTGCACAGCAGTGTAAAGTATTATAGAGTGAGCTATTTTCGAGACATCGAATCGAAAGGATCAATAAAGAAACATTTCAATATTTTATTATTTATTTAATTATTCAATTATTTATTTAATTATTATGTATAGTATTTTTGTTATTTATATTTAATTATTTATATAGTATTATTTATACAGTATTATTTGAATAAATGTTTCGATTACTGCATTAATTTATTGTGATAATAAAATTATATTATTGTTATTATTATAAAATAATAATAATATATATATAAAAATATATAATCCAAATAACACACTTTATTCGAGGAATGTTTTTAGGACATAGGGATATCCTTTGAATGTTCTTTGAAACGTCTTCTTTGGAGATCCGTGTTATTGGGAAAAAAAATATAAAAAATACATATCTCTTGTGTTATAATTTAAAAATTATAGATCTTTATATATATTATCTATTTAATTAAATTCTTATAATAAATTTTCAAAAATCTTTTTAAATTTTCATAAAATGTATACAAAGAAACAGAGCAGAGGAAAAGGTGGTATTATGCTCGCAGTTATATTTTAATAACTTTGTTAATAATATATAAATTTAAAACTTGACAACTATATTCGTTAAAATGTTATTAAATCGATTCTGGATTCAAAGTTAGGAAATATTTATTACTTAGAACACTATTTTAAAAATGTGGCGACATTGCATAATAACTCGAAGAAAGACATGGATGGTAATGTGGCTTATCATAAAAATAGTCTTAAAAAATTAGTTTTGTTTAGAAAACAGTATTTGGTCACAAAATTAACAAGAAAGTAAAACATTTCAAAATGTGTAAATAAATGTATACATATACATTCACATATAATTTCTGCATATAAGATGTTCAGTATTAAAAATTTCAGTACTAAAAATAGTACACGTAATATAAACTATAGATTAACAATAGATTTATAATCGATTATCAAATAATTATTTTAATATGAAAACCTCAAAAAGAGGTGAGGATATCGATAATCAATACTCATAGAGGACCACATTAGCAAAATGCCATGCTATTGTTCAAATTTGCATAACTTAGAATATACATATACAGTCAAATAAAATGTTAAATAGCAAACAACACACTCAAAAATACATATATTCGTGTGATAATACGCTCAAGTTTAAGAAAATGAGAAAGTAGGTGTAATTAAATGCTAAAATGTACTCAGAAACATTTCAAAATACTTGAAATTAAAAATGTGTTATAATAAGTGCTGGTTATTGACTATTGGTATATTAGCGTCATGATGTAACGGCGAGCTACTGAAAAATAATACCATAAGTAATCATTAAGATTTGCTATATAATAGCGGAGATATTAAGGGAGGCCACAATATCATTAACTACAACACTACCTTATTCTCTATATATAATTATAAATATGACAATTTACAATCAATAAAATATGAATTTTTAATCATTAGGAAATATATTATTATGATTATTAATTGTGTATAAAGAAATTACAAAGCATATACAAATGTTGAGCAGAACTGCTGTTAAACCTTTCAGAAAACGAAACGAATTACAAATTACAGAGAGTACAATTCCAGAAAGATAAGCTTCTTGCTTAGTAAATAACTCAATAGTTTTAAGAAAGTAGAGGACAAGAATGATGTAAGTAATAATTGCAAGAAAGCATGATTAAAATAATAAACGCAGACTTATTACGTAGTAAATAGAGACAATTAAAAAGAATTATTATAAGAAATATTGTCAATTAAAATAAATAGAATTAAAGCGTTAATACAAACTTACAATTAGTAGCGGCAGAGCGAAACGAAGGAACTGAAGGGGAAGAGCGAATAGAAGAGGATACCATATTGTAAAATTTTGTGGCAGTATAGAAAAACGCAACTTTGAATTTGGAAGTTCGATGTCTAGAGAAGAATAAGGAATTATGATACCGTGTCAGGAGTGTCATCAGAATGGAGATCGAAGTTCAAGTACAGGAGACTACGGAGGTATCGGAGAAATGCCAGAATGAAAGAGACGAAAAACGAGACAACACAAGTGAAGAACATAACGCTGATGCATCTTGAGCCAATTGGAGCGCAAGAAATAAGGGGAGATATGATCATACTTACGTATATTAAAAAAGAATAACGAAGACATGAATTCTGAACACGCTGAACTCCGGTAAGCAATTTTTGAGACGATGTTGGTATATAGATTAAGTCGGCATAGTCGAACAAGGAAATTACAAACAGTTGGGATATTAGAAGTTTCTGTGAAGTATACGTATTGATAGGATGTGACGAAATGGATATAAAAGGCGGAGACTTAAGAAAGCTGTGCGACATTTCACCACGATATGCTCGCTAAAAATCCAGGAGGAGTCAAAATGGATTTCAAGAATTTTAACAGAAAGAGAGAGAGGGATTTGTGAGTAGTTAAGGAGAATGAAAGAAAAGAGATGGGATTTTGTAACGAGCGAAGAGAATTTAGAAGAGTTAAGATGGAACGCATTGGAGGAGGTTACTTTGCAATAGAGCAAAGATCCTAGTTTATGCAGCAGTAGAAAAAACTTCGGATATATGAAAAGAGTATAATAATACGACATCGTCAGCGTACATGAAGAATTTGGAGTTAAGTGATATGGAAGTGAGGTCAGAGGTAAATATCGTAAAGAGAAGGACCAATGATAGAACCTTGAGACACTGGAGAGGATATTGCAAAGAGAGAAAGAGGAAGGATTATAAAAGATACGTTGAGAGTAGTAAGGAAGAAACGTAAAAAATGATAGAGCGGAAGAAGATGGGAGGAAAGAAGTTTTAGGAGAAACGATTCGTGATCAACTGTATCAAAAGCTCTCGAAAAATCAAGGGCAATAAGCGAAGTTAATAATGAGTCAAATCCGCGTAACACAGTATCAGATAAATGAAGTAGCGCTCAGTAGTATTGTGAAAACTGCGAAAGCCAGACTGCCAATCAGGAATCGAATTGCATTTTCTGAAGAAGTCATTCAATTGATCGAAATAAATACACTCATTAAGCAATTTAGAAAGGAAAGGAGGAATAGAAATTGATCGAAAAGAGGAGAGTAAAGAGGGGTTACTATTTTTAGGAATTGGAACTACTATAGATTGTTTTTAAGCATAGGGAAAAGTGTTGGAGGACAAGGAATAGTTAAGAATGTGAAGGAGAGGATCAAGACATGTGGGAGACAGAGCATATGGCCAGATATGTCGAAAGGATCGACAGAAGTAAGTCTTCAGGATATTAAAAAGATAGGTGATAAAAGAATAATAGGAGTAAAAGAAAAAGAAATGACGAGATTAGAAGGAAAAGAGAGGGCCAAAAGAAATCAGGGAAAGAACTAGGAAGAGAGATGAAATAATTGTTGAGAAGAAATGGATCGAGAAGATGGTTTGGGATAGATGAAGAGGAAAGAGAAACCTGCGCCGAGAATAGAGAGATTATGCCAAAATTGACAAGGAGTTAGTGAAAAGAGATAAGGGCAGGAAAGTCCTTTTTTCGCGACGCACGCTGCAATAATGACATTTCGACAGCTCTCTATAATGAATCCAGTCGGTATCAGAACGCCTAAACTTACTTAAAAGTTCGAGATTTTAAAGCAATCATTTGTTCGAAAAATTGTTCAATAAAATCATTGATTTGCGAGATAATTGGCCATATAACTTAAAATGAAACACCCTGTATATATATATATATATATTAGGTTGTTCGGAAAGTAATTTCGTTTTTTCTTATGAAAATGAAAGACGATTTTCAATCAGACGCGTTTCAAATGATCATGAACGGTCGAATTCGATAAATTTAATCTCTCAGCGATCTCACGAGTTGTTATTCGCCGGTTTCATCAATTAATGCCTTTATTGCGTCTTCATCAGCTTCAACTGGCCTTCCAAAACGTGGTGCATCTTCAACATCAAAATTGCCGGATCGAAATTTTGCAAACCAGTTTTGGCACTGGCATTCTGTCAATACATCTTCTCCATACACATCGGATAATTTTTTCTTGCTTGAACAGCATTTTTATCTTTTCGATAGTAAAAAAGTAAAATATGCCGAAAATGCTGTTTTTCACTTTCATATTTGATAGGGCACCAACCAAAAACTACTGCGTAGAATCAATCGAACTTTTTTCACAAGCAAGCCTTGCTATATCAGCTGTCAAAATATATAATGATTATGCGGCTTAAGTGTGAAGTTGGCTGTGAAAAAATACAATAAGTCCTCTGTTGGGAAAAAACGAAATTACTTTTCGAACAACCTAATAGTATATGCATATATGGAGTTGTAACATATATTTAATATTGATTATAAATACAATTTTCGATGTTATATATTTATATGTATAAAAAAATCTTACATTTTTTTATTATTTAAAAATTTATTATTTCTAACAAATAAAGAGAACAATTTTTTATGTTTACAGTATTACAATTTTAACTTTATTAAAATTTATATCAATATCTTTATTAATACGAATTTCTCATACATGGTAAAAAACATTTCGTATGTGTATAAAACAGTCCATTTAAATTCTTGTTAAATTTTTATGTAGAAATTTTTTTGACATATTCCAGAGTTAAGTTAATTTATAATGTGATTATATATGTCATCCAAATAAATTTGTGACTATAGAATATTTTTAAATAAACTATTTAAATAATATAGTTAATTATCGACATTCAACATTTTTTAGTAGTAAAATAATACAAATTGTAAGTAAAAAATAACATACAAATATATATGTATATTTCAAAACATAAATTCTAACATAAATGATTAAAGTATGTGTTAATTTAACATATCGTAAATGTTAATTTAATTTAAAAAATGTGTTTCCACTATTGTTTATAATCTTATGTCAGTATTAATTTTTTATGTTTTTTTTTAAATAATATTTATGTTACCTTCTAACACATATTCATCTTATGTTAAATTAACACATAAAAATTTAAGCGGAACGTTTGGGACATGTGAAATATGTTACATTTCCCCACCTTCCGTATCAAGTACTTTTCGGGCCGGTTCGCTGTACAGGTAAGTTGGGTATGGCAATGTATCGTTTATGTAAGTTGTAAAATTTGAATTATTTATCAAGTCAATAGTAAGATTCTGCGGTAAATTCTCAAAATATTTAACATTCAGATATTTTAATGGATTATTCATTAAATATAATATTTTTATCGATGGCCACGTATTCGTTAGAGGCAAAGACTCCAGTGAAGTGAATTTATTTTCTCTTAAATCCAAATATTTCAAAGATACAAGGGATTCCGTCCACCCTTTCGGTAAAGAGCTTAACATATTTCTCGACAAATCTAATTCTTCTAGGACAGTAAGATGAGCAAACGCATTAACTTTGATTTCCATAATCTTATTCTCTGCCATTAATAATTTAACTAATTTTGGCATATGCGTGAAAGCATGCGAGTTTATTTTAAATATGTAGTTGTTATTAATATGTAAAGTACTAATTTCTGTTTTTATTGAAATTTCTGGAACATGCACGATTAGGTTTCTACTCAGATCAAGTGTTTTTAAATACTGCAAATTTGAAAATGTTTCCGGATGTGTCCCATATAAGTAATTTGTGGATAAGTTCAAAAAGAGCAATTCGTTATTGTCTTTGAAAGCATCTGCTGTGATAATATTAATCTTGTTTCTGTAAACAGAAAGATAGTGCAGATTCTTCAAACCAGCCATCGATAAAGACGATGTTGAATAATCGTGTTGATTGTTAATCATGTTAAAATTATTCTTATCCAAATTTAGCGCAAACAATTTCTTTCCTTTTTCGTTTAAGTTTAAACGTTCAAACAAATTGTCATGAAGATCAAGAAAGTATAAGCTGTTCGGCAATGTTCGTACAAAATTGGACCTTACCAGCTTGTTTTCGGAGAGATCCAGGATTTTTAACTTGGGGAATGGCACCCAGCTTTCAACCGAAGATATGCTACTAATCAAATCGGGATCTAAATTATATTCTACATTCTTGATACAATGTTTACTTAGAGATAAAATTTCTAAGTTAAGATATTCGCCGGTAATCTGTAGACATGATTTATGATAGCCGTCGTTGAGACCACAGATCTTTGCACCATTCATAATAAGCACTTGCAACTTATCATGACTTCCAAAGTTAAGAAGGTCACGTGAGTAGCTCCAGTTATTGTTTGAAAGAAACAATTGAGTTAAATTTGGTAATCCATCGAAGGCACCTCTATCAATTTTCTCAATACTATTGCTCGAAAGATTGAGACAGGTAATCGAAGGACTGTTGATGAAATCCCGCTTTATTTCAGAGATCGCAATGTTTGAGAAGTCTAAAGAAATATTATTACATAGAAGTTCACGCGATTTGTTCACGTAATTTTCTATGGCAAAGTGATCAACGTTTGCTATTGATAATGTAGACCAGCAAACGAAGATGATGATTGTGAAGACAAACTTTGCAATGGTCAATTTCTGTAAATATAAAAAACGTCTGTTTTAGAATTATACAGATATGTGATTTAAATATAAAATATAATAAATTAAATTAATTAAGAAAGAAAAGAAAACGTTTAACGATTAAGCTGAATCTTAAGTGCTTAAATAATTTTATATGAATTTACTATATAATTATTTAAATGGCGCGCTGAATTAATTTTCCAATCTTGAAACGCAAACCGATTGAACTACAGTAGTAATATCACAAATTAAATTGGTTAGCAATTTACTAATTTAATGCTCATCGCATCTTATAAACAATTCAACTCTCGAATGGCACACTTGTTTTCAACATCTTCGAACGGTATGGGTCATTTGTGTTCGACTCGATTTTAAGATACTTAAAGTGCTTAAAAAACTCTATAAAAATTTACACGTGTTCTTTAAGATCTCTACTAAATTATTTTGCTATGTAAATGTTGGAAAAAAATTCGGATAGCATAGGGCCAGGCGCGCAGATATATGAGAAATAAGAATGTTAGAAAGTGCAATGCAATTGGACGCGAATGATCCATGTGTGCAGTTCGAGAATTAATTATAGGCCCGGCAACTATAGTGTGGAATCATAGACCATTCCACACTCAAAATTTAGTGTGGAATTAAGCTTAGTGTGGAAATATATCAAAAGAATTCAAAAATTCAAATTAAAAATCAACTATAGACTTTTTAAAATGTGCTGACCTATATTTGTGGTGATAGTGTACAATTGTGCAGAAATTCAACTTTCTTAACAAAAATCATTTATACTAGCCATAACCGTGTGTCATTATCTGTAAGAATTGATTGATCACAGTCGAGCATTCCTTTCTTACAATTGAATGAGAGAGAAACACTCGAATATGATTAATCAATTTTTACAAATTACGGCATATAATTACGGCCAATATAAATGATCCCTTACTGACTGTTAGACAGAGCGATGTAATTCGCAATCGTAAAAAAGAGACGGCAACAAAAAATACAAAAAATAAATAAAAAATAAAAAAAAGGTCGTCATTTTGTGCTCTTCCCCCTTTCGTCAGTCAAAAATTCTACGAAATAAATTGCCCTAGTCCTGGTTAATTATGTTGGATAACATATTAAAATCGTTATATAGATTTTCTTTCTTTTCTTGTTGTACACTGAGAAACCCATTTAGTTGAATCAACCAAGGATTTGTCCATATCCAAACAAGAAATTAATTCTTGAAATATGAAACGCCTTACCGGTCCGAGTATTAAGATGTAGAACTACTATATAATATACACTCATTTAAATTGAATTAAATTTTCAGAAATAAATTGCGAGCCGATAAGATTATCGGATTCACACAATCAATTTGAAACAAATAATCCTCCAAAAATTTCCCAAATCTTAAAAAACTGTAATAAACTTATTGCGAAAAATATTGCCTCGGTCGGGAGTCGAACCCGGATCACTTGCATTCCGGTGAGCGTCCAGAAGAAATTAATTGATGCAATAAAATAATTTAGTTGAAACAAAACATTTGGTTATTGTAACATTTCACTTGTTTCTGATAAACATTGATATTTGATAAAGTTGTTCACAATAACCAAATGTTTAGCTTCTAACTAAATTATTTTATTGCATCTACCAAAGATTTGTTTGCTTATATCCAAGAGCTCATATTCAACAAGAAATTAATTGATTCAACTAAATAGATTTTTCAGTGTATATTCACATGTACAGTTTTAGAAATTATTCTTTATTTATAATATTGTTTAAATTCATTAATAAAAAATAAATATAAGACAAAATTATAATTATATTTATGCAATAAAGATAATTAATCGAAAATATAGTTACATAATTGTAGTTTTCAGTTATAGATTTTTTTTTATATAAGATATATTATTTATTATTTACTATAGTTTCTGTTAAAATTATATAAAAATGTAGCCTAC
>NW_017305987.1:3299-7218 GCF_001594115.1 Trachymyrmex septentrionalis | reverse complement strand
ATATATATATATATATATATATATATATATATCTACACTTAGACATACATTTTTACAAGTAGATACCAGAAACGCGATAACATATCTAAAGCTACATTTTAAAATGTTGTCTCCGAGGAATATTTTTATCGATACACTATTTAGATACATTACGTGCATCATACATTCCAAGTAAAGTTTTGTATGGAGGGGACGTTTTAGAATGTAGCCTAAATATATTCTAATAACTTCGTTATCTTTCTTATAACATTCAGCAATAAGTAGTATTTCTTCCGAGAATAGTTACATATGTAGTGACATAGCAGAAAAAAAAAATTTTTAATTATGATCGATGTTCATAGATTTTACTAGATAATGAATAAATCAAACATGTACATATTTATATTGTAAAAAAATTTGTCATTTCTTTTCTTAAATTTATTTTTATCATTAAAAAAATTCTCAAAGAATTCAAAATATATGTTAAGGCAATTAAAATGAGCAAAAATGAGTCAATGAATTAAAGTCGAATATTCGAAAAATATTGAGAGTTGGAAAACATTCAAATAAAAGTTAAGAGAAAGAAAATAACGTATATATAAAATTTTGTCTGTTTTTAACTATTTACAATGAAACTATCTTCTTTTATTTTTAGTAAAAGAATTCGATCTATTTTTTGATAATGTAATATTAATACTATTATAATATATATTAACATTAATAACAAGCATCCGATGTCATACACACACACACACACACACACACACACAATCTTATATTTTTATTTCTAACAAACAAAAAAATATTTTTTATGTTTATAATATTAAAATTTTAATTTTATCAGAACTTGTATTAATAGAGTAAATAAAATTGTACTTTATATTTTTTCTATGTTATATTGTAATAAAGGAAAGTCACCGACTCAGTTATTCAATAATAATAATTATGATTTAAGAGACAAGAAATACCACGTAGAAAGTAACAATCTTGAAATCAAGAATCTGAATTTCTTTAAATAGATATTAGATTTTTGTTTTATTGTACTGCTTCCTTAAAACAAGCTGTTTGAATTTGTAAATTGGTTTATTAAAATTAAGCGTCCATATGATACGTGGTCTCAATACAAAATATACGCGCTATACGTAAGAAATAAACGCCCAGCCTCTATATTCTTTAATTCGTTTATATGTCAACGTTATGTGTTCATAATGATAATTGCACTGATATTTCATACTCGTATAATAAAAAGCAAATATCTTTACGAACACACAACGACTGCATAACAAGTTACATATATTGTGCAATAAGCCGTTACTATAGCTTTAATAAGTCTTGAGGCGTAAGAAATTGATCAGTTATAGTTGAACATAGAAAGAATTTTTTTTATATGCATACAAAAATATGTTCTCGTTACAACTGTCGTTTGCATAAAAATTCGAAATCATGCGTATATTATGAACGAATCGATTGGAGTAGCAAATAAAGCAAAGCTAATAAATTTTACAAGACTTAATAGATTATTATACCTATTAAATTTAATTATTTGTTTAATAAATTATGTTTTATTAAAGACTTTTTAGAGTGAAATTCCATTCTGAATAAAAGAATTTAGAGAATAGAGATTTGTAAAATAATGGGCGATTTTATCAAACATTTTAGACTGTTAATTTTTTTCGCCTTTTCGTTATATGTTCAACGATTATAACAAAATCGTGTAATATTGTAATTAATTAGAAAACAAAAGTTTGAATATTAATGATGGCATTAGACGATATACGAATTATATTTTTATGATGATATTGATGACGCATATATATATATATTCTTTAAAATGCAAAGTATTTTTTTTTTAAACAATTAATTAATACAAAAATTTTAGAATATGTTTGCATAACAGCAATTAATAAAAAAAGCTGAGGTATGCATATTCAATGCGCAACACGATTTTTAATTAATGTATGTTAATGCGACGTTCAATTAATAAACCATTAAATGTAATTGTAAAAATAGTTTAAACGATGTCAGATGGTTTATGTAATGAAACAGAAAATATGCAATGATAATCAAATAAAATTAATTTATAGAAAAAAGCATTTGAATATTTTTTCGAACATTACATTTTCGAACAAATGTAGTGGCATTATTCATGATATATAAAGTCTGTTTTCTATGGCTGAACTAGTGTATGCTTTTGGAATTTAAAGTGAAATAAGTACATATTTGACATTTGACGAAAGTAAGAAAGAGACTTAGTATTGTTTAATGTAGAAATTTTTAAAAACAGTTTCATTTGTTTTAAGACGAATATGATGCGTATAATAATTTAGAGAAATCGTATTTCAAAAACTGAAAACATTGATTAGATTGAGAAATTGTTCATTTTCCGGCACTAGGAAAATGTTTCAATGCGTACAATGTCATATCCAGCAATTTTAGTATGGCAACACTTCTCCTCGTCATATATAATACGGGTTAAATAAATTAAAAAGTTCCTCTACCATCATGTAATTTTCTCTGTATGACTGAAATCTGAAAATGGAAAAAATTTGATAATTTTAATGAAAAAAGTTGTTACTTTTACATATGTGGCATATAGAAACAGTTACATAACTTTTGATAAAATAAAAAATTACTCTTTTTTTTAAAACATTTAAAAATATTATTTTAATTATAAATATAATATTTAAATGTTATTTTATTATTTAAAAATGTTGCATTCCTCCGGATACTGGTACACTCCCACCGTCACTGAAACTGCTTTGTCTAGGTCTATATTCTACAATCGAAGAACTTTGCGTCGAAGTTCTTGGTATTTCGCTAAACCTTGGTACATCCTCATCGTCACTCGAACTGCTTTGTTCAAACCTGTATTTACATATTAAAAAGACAGAAACTATTACGTATTATGTAAAAAACCGGAAAAATGCTATAAAATATACAATATTTTAAATTCAAAGAGTACATCCTACTAAATTATCAAATCTAAATTTCTATTTTTTGAATTCAGCATTGACATTATCACTTCGGTAATATATTCATTTTTAATTTATTTTGCTTTATATTTGTATAAAATTAAGATCTTTGAAATTGAATATTGAAATATAATGCTGTAGAAACTAAATCACATAATGTAATATGCATATGTTGACAAATATACTGTTAAGGTATTTGATCAGAAATATAAAGTCCGATATTTAAAGCAATTTAAATTGAACAAAGAAGTTAATACTTTGCCATTTTGCACATTTTCCGTACTAATTAATAAGAAATTAATAAATTAAGATAAATTCCGTTTACTGGGCCCATTTCAGATAGCAAATGGTAATATTGCACATTATACATAGATGTTAAATACGCACCAGTTTCGTTAAACACGAAGTAATCGCAATCGTCGCTTATTAGCGCTTTCTTCTTTGCTCTTATATACATTCGTTATTGAATCTATCATAACATACATCGAATGTGTGTGTGTAATATAAAACTAAAAATTATTGCTATTTACAATACTTCTTGCTTATATTTTACATAAAAAATATGACGAGGATGATATTACGTAAAAAATTTGTAAAATTTGTAGAAATAAAAGAAGTTTAACTATTTAAAATTAGTATGGAAGTTAATGTATGTGTGTGATGTATGTGCGTGTGTGTATGATTTCAGCTATTTTTACCTCTTATATCTTATTCTGGTTTTGTTACTGGTAGATTTTGTAACAGTAATTTACTGACGCCTACAATTGTCTATTGTATTTATATTTATGTTAACTATAGTCTATTATATCATACTTTATATCTATTACTCTGTTAACATGTAGTCTTTTTCATATATCATTGCATATATCATTGCAATAAATTAAATTAAATTACATTAAATTAAAAATTTTGCATCAAAAACATTTATAAATCTTGCAACCAAAACATTTATTTAATAAAAAACAAAA
>NW_017305987.1:0-3199 GCF_001594115.1 Trachymyrmex septentrionalis | reverse complement strand
TTAAAGTTTAAATTGCACAAAACTATTAATTTATATTTTTCCTAGAAAAAATATCATAAACTTTATATTAATAATAATAAAAAAGTAATGCTTGAAAATTATTCATTATTTTCATTTAACACGCATTTCTTGTTAAAGTAAATTATACTAATATTCTAGAGTTTTTTAACAGTACATGTAGGGATAAAAACGGATAAAAAATATTAACAGTTTAGACAATTAAAAAATAATGGAATCGAATATTTTAACAACCAAAATTTGATTTGATCTATTCATAAAATGTACTTCATATTGATTTCACAGAATAATGTGTAAAATTTGTTTTCAACTATTAAAATTAAAAAATAAATAAATCGCTAACTATATTGCAAAAAATTTGTTAATTTGAATGTTTCAATTTAAACATAAGTTAAAATAATAAATAAATATTTTTTAGGAATATATAATACTATCTTTTTAATAAACTTATGTAGCGAATATGCATATGGATTTTACATATATTATAGGTCTTTTATTACATTACTATCATATCTATAATATTGTATAATCGTACGTATTTGTTCTGTGCTTAATCTTAAAAGCAATCTAATATAGAAAAATAAAAAATATTGAATGCATGTGTAGATTGGAAATCTCTGTTTCCGGCAGAAAATTAGGATCATCAATTTCGGCAAATTATTTATTCTTATAAATCCAGCGTATTATGATTATCGTTACTGATAAAATCTATGACAACAGAACAGTACAATAATTCCGAATTTTGATTAGTATCTCAATTTTTCATTACGTATTAATCAAAGATGCACTAATAAAATTTTGGTAGATAGTTTATCATGCATTATACGTTTATTAAGTCAAAATCGAAATACATTAAAGTCAATTCACATACAAAAAAAAAATACATTTTTTTTGTAATATACAAATTTATAAATATAATATGATATTGTTTTTCATTTTATCTAAATATTAATAAACGTTAATAGTCGCTGCTATTACATTCAAAGTATAAATAAACACATTATAATATCAAATAATATAATTTTTACAAGAATTTCTATAGAAATACTACTATAATTTTTATAGAAATTTAAACTATACATTCCATGTTGTTTATTTATGCTCCGAATATATATGAAAATAATATTTTATTAATTAATTATGTTAAGATGTAAGAAAAAAAAAATTTTGTAGGGTATACGATGTCATAATTGACAATATTTTTTATCCTAAAATGCTAATATGTAGAATAATACGTTTAATAAGTACAATTATTTCCAAAAATTAACGCACCAAGTTATTTATAATTTTGAAGAACAAAAATAATAATTAATACACAAGTATAAAAGATTACCAATAAAACAAGAATATTAACAAAAAACGTATTCAAAGTATCTAAAAAATTGCAATACTTCGGAAAGTGATTTAAGTCCAAAAAAGGAAAAAAGCTATATAAACATAAGTTCGGAAATAACTTATTTTTAAATTATAACTACATTTACGTTAAAAAAAATTGTAATTCATTTTTTATAATTACTATAATAACTTATTTCATACTGTTTTAACTATATTTTTTTGCGTTACTCAGGATATACCACGTGGAGATATAGTGCGCTGATATGTCTCTAGTAAAATATAAAAAATGTTTTAAATAGAAGAAATTAAAAAATCAGATAGGCGGAACAGAATATGTTTCGGCATGATGCATCTTGGATGACGCCAAAATTATCCAAAATGTAGTTATTTATATCATTATTTATGTTACAAAACAATGAAATAACATACGATTGTGATTATGAAAAATATATTATATCTTTCTTAACATAAAAGTGGTTATAATTCGAAAACTACGTATTTCCGAATCGACCATTATATAACTTCTTTTTCCTTCTTAAGTCGAATCACTTCTTGTAGTATTGCGGGTGATTTCCAGATCGACACTTGTATAAAATGAAGAATAATTCTAAATATGCATTATAATGCATGCAAAAATAAACTGCATTATTCGAATACTCGAAATGAATGATACGTTTTTAATTGTCTCAGATTTGTTTTTGAAGTACAATTAATTACTAAAGACGGAATTATTCTTTGATAAACGTTGTTATTTAGTTTAATGATTCTATTTACTTTTAATTGGCTACATTATATTTATATTTTAATTATTAATATCGTTAAACATAATAATATACTTGACGCGTTTAAATTTACATTCTAAATTTTTTTTAGTTACATCGCATGTTTTTGTTTACATCGCATGTCGATTTTTCGAAAAAAAAAGCATAGCATCCAATTTACACTCTTTGCAATACGTATTTAGTCTTTTAAATATAATAATGTGTAATACTATTATATAAATCATATTTGCAAATTAAATAACTTTTAACAGTTTAAAAAAGTTGTTAATAAAATACGATTTGTGTAAAATAATATAGATTATTATATTTAAAAAAAATTATTATTTAAATTGTATGACCTTATTACGATAAACACTTATCAGAGATGCATGCTTTATTCTTTGATCTTCCAGCCAACTATGAATGCTACTTGTCTGCGTAAGGCTTTTATAGTCAAATGAGAATCCGCTGTATAATGTTTATTCAACATCTGAATCTATAAAAATGATAAATATGTAAAATAAGGACATTAGCACAATTGGTTTTCAAAAAAGTTTATTATAATAATAATTTAGAAAAATCGTATTTCAAAAACTGAAATCATTACTTGGACTGGGAAATTGTTCATCTCCCGGCACTTATAAACTGTTTCAATTCGTATAGTGCTATGTATAACAATTTTAATACTTCTCCAAATCATATATTACAGGTAAAATTAATTAAAAAGTTCTTCTATCATCATGTAACTTTTTCTGTATGACTGAAATCTAAAAAGTGAAAATATTTGATAATTTTAGTAAAAAAAGTTTTTATTTTTTACATTTCTGACTTACGAAAAAAAGTTACATAACCAATACTTTTGATAAAATAAAAAATTGCACTCTTCCTAAAATCATTTTCTTCTTAAAATCAAAAAAGCTAATTTAAGAAATTTTTTAAAACTTAATAAATGTGGACTATTGAAACAGAGAGTAAAATATCCTTTGAACAATGCCTTATATTAACAGCAGCTTTGAATTCTTTTCGGATTCAATATGGTCTATAACATCTGTAATCTTGTTTTTGCTAATATTTATTGTTTATAT
>NW_017305986.1:0-1566 GCF_001594115.1 Trachymyrmex septentrionalis | reverse complement strand
AGTAGCTAAATTAAAATTTTTAGATGTTATTATGGGACGAGAAGACCCTATAGAATTTTATATATAAATTTATTTGTAAATTAATATAATTGTCGATTTTATAAGTTTATATATTTAGTTGGGAGGATTATTAAATTTAATAAACTTTAATTTAAATAAAAAATATTAATTAGTAAAATTGAAAAAAGAGGGATTATTGTATTATAATTAAAAAAGAGAGAGAGAGAGAATTAATTACCTTACGGATAACAGCGTAATAATTTTGGAGAGATCATATCGATAAAATTGATTGCGACCTCGATGTTGAATTAAGAGTAAAATTAAATGCAGAAGTTTAATATTTAAGTCTGTTTGACTTTTAAAATCTTACATGATTTGAGTTTAGATCGGCGTGAGCCAGATCGGTTTCTATCTATAATTAATTTATAAATATTTGTACGAAAGGACTATATTTATGTATTTTGTAATTTTATAAAAATAGATTATAAATAAACAAACAAAATAAACGGCGAACAAAGAGTCATTAGGTTATAAAACATTTAATTAATAAAATATTAGGCGAAGATACATGAACCGATACGGAGCGGCGCATATAAATGTATAAATGTATAAAAAAATGTATAAAAACATAACAAGTTTTGGCTACAGGATTGAGTCCTCTTCAGATGTAAAGTGTGATACAATAAAACAAAAATTAAAAAATAATTCATGTCGCAATCAACATAAAACGTAAAAAGAAAAATTCGGATGGATCTCGAAAATACGTGCGATTGAGCAGTCAAGATTTCCAGTATCAAAACCAAATCGCTAGACAAGACCGAATAAGAACTTGTAAGAAAAACAGACTTTAATAATTAGAACCGCCGCCATCACGACAAAATCGCACACTCACCAGCAAACTTGAACAAATCAATATGATCCGCCGCACATGCAAAAGTGAAACAGGTGTAAACCGTAACACGCCGGCAAGACTGCACACACCGAAGCCGGACACGTCGGCGTCGCTCACGACGTAACCGCTCGCATAAACGGAACGCAACGCACTGAGAGAGGAGAGGAGACGGGCCGACAGAATCGAAAGTCATACTTTGTTTATAATCGGTAGATACGCTTTGTGAAGACCTTCGGTGTCCGTTTGTAGATTCAGACTATTTTTTTGCTTTTTAATATGCAACATTTCAGAGATCAACCGCTTTCTGTAAGAAGGTTCTTCATCCAGGACTTGAACATCGTCCCATTGAAAATCATGATTATGAAGAAGCCTATGCTCGGTAATGACAGAGCGAGCAGAGGTTTTGTATCTAATATGGTTACGGTGTTCCGCTATTCTAGTTTTTAATTGACTGCCCGTCTGCCCGACTTAAGACGCGTCGCAATCATTACATAAAATTTTATAGACGACATTATTTTTCGATGTACGAGGACAGTTATCCTTTTGAACTCTAATGTACTCTGGTTCATATTGTTGGGGCTGTGGAAGGCTACCCTGATATCGCCTTTATTTTTGAGCAATGTTCTGAATTTCTCTGTGTGAGGCGGAATGAAGGAAAAAATAGATTAATTAAT
>NW_017305985.1:0-207 GCF_001594115.1 Trachymyrmex septentrionalis | reverse complement strand
ACGTTTTCTCATTTCCTTCTCCTCCCCATCATCGCCATTGTCATCATCAATGTTCTCATTGTCCTCCTACTCCTCCTCCTTCTCTCCTAATTCCACTTCTTCTTCCTGCGTTAGTTCTTCCCGCTCTTCTTCGATTTCCTGCGCTAAAACGTAATTTTTGTTATTATTATTATTATTTTTAAACTCTGTGACTAACTCTCTATATTT
>NW_017305984.1:39981-44795 GCF_001594115.1 Trachymyrmex septentrionalis | reverse complement strand
CACTTAGTTGTCAGTTGTTAGTTGTCAGTCGTCAGTTTTTCCAAACGGAACTCTGCCGATTCGCGGCTATACGTAGTTCTCAATCGAACTTCATCTCTTTTGAACTTTGAATAAGAGTGACTCGACCGGAGCCTCCGCATCCGAGTGGGAATCCTTCGTGGAGTACTGAGACCAAAGAAAGCCGTTGGATCTATCCACATCCGCAGAACAACAGTAAGTCCCATTCTGACCCACACACACACACACATTCACACGCACACACACACACACACACACATATATATATATATATGTATAAATAAGAACTATCCGCTATAGTTTATATTAAATTATAGTGCCGCGTCTAAAACGTCCCTACAAGGAGTGGCTTAGAAACCGGGAAGCGCGGAGACTCTTGGACGAGGAGTTCCGGAAATACCTCGGGGGTTCGCGAGAACAGAGTCGTCCGGCCGAGGACCATTTGCCATCACCATCATCACCACCGGCTCCGCCGGCTAATCAGTTAGAAGTTATACCTCCCCCTCAACCACCTTCACCTTCCCCTCAACCATCTTCACCTCTCCCTCAAACACCTTTATCTCCCCCGCAAACTCCTTCGCCTCCCCCTCGATCTCCTTCACCCGTGTTTTCGGACGCACTGATGGAGAGAATCTTTCCAGATACTCCCCCATTATCACCCGATTCGTCGGTCGATCCTATCCCAATTTCCCCCAGAGGAATTCTGCCCCCGACGAACTCCACGGACAGCGTGGAGTTCTTAGAGGAAATTTCTCCGCCCCCACCTAGATCTTATTTCCAAATCCTAGAGAATGACACTCTCGAGTCACTCATCAGTCAATTCCCGCGGACTACTACCGCATCTATCCCTCAGGGGGCCTACACAATCGGCCCTCATTACTTCGATCCTGAGGAAATCCGGAATGCCATCACCGGCCAAAACTCAATCTCCTGTATTCCTCCCGAACTCCGCCAATCCATTCCTAGTTCCAGTGGAATTCTTTTACAATCTTTTCCCTCCTTCCTCCGTTTCCATCCACGAAATAGATTAATCAAATCCCATCCGATTCTCCCGACTACTCGATGTACATAAAGCGTATGCCCGTTACTGAATAGACTGTTGCGGTATTTATGTAATAGATTAAAATGTGTATAGATTAGTTATAATAAATACGCCTATTGTTATATAACCATTTGTTATTCTTATCTTTCGATTAGCATAAATAATGCTAGTAATTATTCTTCTCGCTCTCGTCATTCACTTTTGAAATCCCCTAATAAAACCTCGTAATCATTAAACCTTGCTCTTTCAGAGCTCGCACGTGGTCCATTTCCGAGTTAAAGGGATTTCCCTGACTCGAAATTCGGACCGACGATCGCACCGCTCGTAGGAAACAGGCGTCATAGCGTCTTTACGAGACGTTGACCCATATTCCGAACTGAGCAATAAAAAGGGAGCGTTCGACTCGCGGTATTTGCTTCTGTGCGGATACCTGCGAGACAAGAGTCTGACCGTCCTTCCACACTCCATCCTGTCTATTCTCTTCTCTCTTTAAATCCATTTTCCTGAACTTGGACGTAACAACAGTACATCTCAGAATTTGTTAGTTATAAGACCTTTTAAATAATAATTGTTTTTCACATTTGAACTTTCTAATTATTTTCAATTTTAAGGATTAAACTTAATGCACATCAGGTATTATTCCTTCTTTTATTCTTGTAATTTTGTATTCTTTGATAGACTTAAATATTTATCAGAACGTGAACATAAATCTAGACTAATTATATCATTGTATTCAGATACATTTTTTATAATATTGACAAATTTTAGTACATAGTTTACATAATTTTGATTATATAGTTATGAGAACAGATAGGAAATGGTATTATATTGTATCCACATGTAATTTGTTTCATATCAAACCGTTTTTATGACGGTATGTAGAAGTTCCAACTAAAAGTTGTGTCCAGCAAAGTAACTTATTTAAATTTCCGTATGAGACTACTTCCTATAACATGAGGAATTATTATTATCTTTCCATATTCTAAGAAGCGAGTATTTATGTGCTTTTATGTAAAGGGTGTCTCAAAATGATCTGACATTTTAAATTGCGCGCCATTTTTTTTTGCAGCGAACGTAACGTACTAACCTTTAACAACTGGCATCAGGAAGTATTGAGGTTTAGTCATGGAGAATTACACGATCGAGCAACGCATAGAAATTGTGAAAATCCTCTACAAATATGGTGAACATTTTGCAGAAACGGTTCGAAAAGTCCGCACGTCTTTTGGTCATCATAACGCACCATCTCGCAATACTGTGGTGAATTTAATAGAAAAATTTGAGGTTAGTGGCTCACTTTTAACCGCGAAAAGCAGTGGCCGTTCTCGTACTGGTCGGTCGAATGAAAACATAGCCACAGTGAGTTCGAGTGTTGACGAAAGTCCTTCCATCTCGATTTGCCATCGTGTTCAGCAATTGGACATTTCAAGATCCTCTGTGCAGCGAATTTTGACGAAAGATCTGCATTTACGTGCTTACAAGATTCAATTGACACAAGAACTGCAACCAGCAGACCATGCGCAGCGCCGTACATTCGCCAATTGGATATTGGAGCATCAACAAATCGATGGTGATTTTTCGAAGAAAATCATCTTCAGCGATGAGGCGCATTTTCAACTTAATGGGTACGTGAATAAACAAAACTGTCGAATTTGGGGGACTGAAAATCCACAAGTGATCCAACAGCTTCCCATGCATCCACCACGAGTCACTGTTTGGTGCGGATTTTGGGTTGGAGGAGTGATTGGGCCGTACTTCTTCGAGAATGCTGCGGGAAATGCGGTTACCGTCAATGGTGTTCGTTATCGTGACATGATAACCAACTTCTTATGGGAAGAATTGAACGGCATAGACTTGGAAGACATATTCTTTCAACAAGATGGTGCAACCTGCCACACTGCGGACGAAACAATGCAGTTATTGCAGACGAAGTTTCATGGTCGTGTTATTTCGCGCCGCGGCGATGTGAATTGGCCACCAAGATCGTGCGATTTGACGCCATTGGACTTCTCTCTTTGGGGTTTTCTGAAAGGAAAAGTGTATGCCAATGATCCACAGACCATTCCGGAGTTGAAGGAAGAAATTAGACGTATCATTAATGAAATTAGTCCGCAATTATGCCAAAATGTCATTGAAAATTTTGTCAAAAAAATGAACGTTTGCAAACAGAGTCGAGGCGGCCATTTATCGGATATTGTGTATCCACATATAACCTCCATGTTTGTACTTTATATTAAACTAAAAACATGTGTACTTTTCAAATAAATAATATGTTTTATTAATAAATTAAAATGTCAGGTCATTTTGAGACACCTTTTATTTTTATGCTTTTATGATTTATTAATTATGAACGTTTAGCGATATTAAGAGTAATTTTTAACATTCAAGAATTTTAAGCACGACCGTGTGAATACATCAAATACGATAAAGAATGCCAAGAACGGTCAAAATTGAATGTTTTTACATAATACATTATATGTATATTCTTAAATTAATTTTTCTTTCAGATATGATTCAGAGCCGAAAAACTTTTGGTTTCAACACAATTATTCTGAAACGCTAATAATCCCCGCCTAAATAAGAAGAGACAGAAAGAAAGTAAGAAATTTATTACGAAAAATATCACCTCAGCCAAGATTCGAACGTGGCTGAGGTAATATTTTTCGCAATAAGTTTGTGACAATCTGACTTTCGCGCGAAATAGTTCGTTGGATTTTCACGTGGTCAGAACGCGGAAAGAGGTTCATAGCGGGGAGAGGAAATGACTCAACGAGGTAGTTTTATTTATACAAAAAAAAATAAAGACTATTTATTTAGCAAAAAAAATCATGTAGAGTATGATACAAATTATTTGGTGTGTGGTTTCGCCGAAATCGCGTCAACTCGGTACGCAAATGTGTACAAGCGGATCTTGTGTCTGTGTGCGAGTGATTACAATGCTGGGTATGTGTAAGTATGTATGTTTCGCCGTCGAAACTCGTCGCAGACGAGTTTTTGTTTTGCGATACGACGCGAAACGCGCGCGGGGATGTGGGGCGGCGAACAGCTGATCGCGCATGTGAGACGCAAGTATACGAGGGGGGACCCATAAGTTCCGGGAATTACGCTGTGGTGGGGAGGGAGAGTGGGGGAACCTATTGTTTGACCACATGTCCGTTAGTGTCACGCCACCTGCGTCAGTGTGCGAAGTTGTGTCGCTGTGAGTGCATCGGTTCGCCTGTGAGATTTTTTTTAGTAAAACAACTTTTTACATTTCGGCGAAAACGTAATGGCAGATTGTCGAGAACAACGCGCGGCTGTGAAATTTTGTTTCCTGTTGGGGAAATCGGCCGCGGAAACTATCGTAATGCTTAAGACTGCTTATGGGGATGGATCAGAGTTTACGATTGGTTTTCACGTTTTAAAAATGGAGAAATGTCTATTGAAGACCAATTTCGTTCAGGACGCCCCTCAACGTCAAGAACTGATGAAAACCTCGACAAAATCAATGCCCTTGTTCGTGAAGACCGTCGCCGAACCATTGATCAACTCTGTGAGATGTCGGGAATTTCATGGAGTTCAATTCAGAGAATTTTATCCGAAGATTTGCACATGAGAAGGGTTGCAGCCAAATTCGTCCCGCGACTTCTCACAGACGAGCAAAGGGAGCGTCGACTTCAGGCATGTTTTGAGCTTCAAAATCAGCTCGAAGAGGACCCTGAATTTTTTTCCAAGGTGATTACTGGTGATGAATCGTGGTGCTATGGATACGATC
>NW_017305984.1:31403-39198 GCF_001594115.1 Trachymyrmex septentrionalis | reverse complement strand
CCTCCTCCTGCCCCTCGGAAAATAGTGCCTGAATTTTAGGCATTACGTCTTCTTGATTGAACGTACCATCCCATTACTATTGAAGAGGATGTGCCACTTGACTCCTCCTAACCGTAGCTTATATTATTGGGACACGTGGGCTGCGAAGTGCGCCACGTCCACGATGTGTCCTGACTCTAACCTCCACGGGGTGGCAGCGGTCCTACCGGCTGTGTGGGTTGCAGTTACGGTGTCCCTACCGGTGTTGTCGGTGGTGGCTTACGTGATGGCGGTAGCGGTGGCGGTGTTAGCCAGGCC
Source organism: Trachymyrmex septentrionalis (assembly GCF_001594115.1). Taxonomy (NCBI): domain Eukaryota; kingdom Metazoa; phylum Arthropoda; class Insecta; order Hymenoptera; family Formicidae; genus Trachymyrmex; species Trachymyrmex septentrionalis. The sequence continues at coordinate 38,901 of NW_017305984.1, read as the reverse complement.
GCTTTTTGTCACCATTGCCAATCCGTGGCTTGCACGGTGCACCCTACCATCGGAATGTGCTTTCTGGGCAGTGGATATGGTACTGCCGGTTCTACCATGGAGCCGTCTACCATTGATTAAGTCCTCGGGTTTGTCGGATCGCACTCCTCTTGTATGAAATCATCGAGCGCTTTAAGGATATCGTCCTGCTCCATCGCTGCTCTGCTGACGAACGTATCGTCTTTCGATGATTTTAGGTACGCGTCAGGTGTTTATTTTTCGTTCTCGTCACTGTCGGTATTTGTGTCCGTATATTCGGTGTCCATGTGTTCATCAGTGTTTTTTTCGTTCCTGTCGATTGTCTCGCCGTCGGAGGACGGGGCGAGCTTAAAATCGTGTATATAGATACGTCTAGCGGCTGCTTCGATCGCGTAAGTCGAAGATAATGGAGGATACCACGCGCCTAACCTCGAATGGAGACCTTTAAATCTGGGCGCGAGCTTTGCGTTGAAAGTGACAGATTTACTTGATGTATATTCTTTCTTGTATATCTTATGTCCTACTCGTAGTTTCCAAGAGCTGTGTCGGGGATTGTAATACTGCTATTGTTTCTGGAATAACCCGCGCCAGATTCATTTTCACGTTTTCGTTTGTTTCTTCGAGGTATCGGCGGATGTCAGGTGAGGGCGCGGGTCCTTGGTATTTGTTGCATTTGCAAGTGACAGCAATTCGCGTCCGAGATTTAAATACACCGGCGTATACCCGATGGCATCGTGTTGTGCAGAATTGTACGCGAACTATATTTGCGGGATTCGCTCGTCTCAATTTCGGTGGTTTCGATCGAAGTTGAGCAATCATTGTTTTGGTCATTCGGTTCGTGTGTTCGACTAGATTGCGGCGTGTGTGTTGGCGTATACGTGTGACGGATTTGGTATGCGGCGAGGAACTTTCGAGTTGAACAGACTCGAATTGCGTTCCGTTGTCCGATAACATTATTTTCGGGTGAAAGATAATATTATCAGCGACCGCTTGTGTTACGACAGCAGCCATAGCGCGGCACAGGGGATGCAATTTCACCCATTTCGAGAAACGGTCTTGCATTGTTAAGAGTCACATGTGTTCTTTTTTTTATCTCGACAGCGTATCTATTGAGTTTATTAAAACTTTTTGCCACTGTTCGTGGCGGTTGCGTGCAAGAATCCGGCCGGTTTCATTTATAATACTTTGTATTGTAGGCAATTCCTGCAGTTTCATACGTATTGTATAATATCATTCCGGGCCAATAATACACCTCCAGAATTCGGATCAGAGTTTTCGCGATTTCCAGATGCTCGGCCATCGCTTCATCATGATTGGCGTGTAAAACGTCCGCACAGCGTTTTTTCGGAACGCATTGCTTCTATTGCCGCTTGGAAGGTATTTCTTTAAAGTCTAAAGTGTGCAAGAGTGTCTCGGAGTCATCAAAAATCTCCTGGAGTGTTTTTAAATGTTCATCAAACGTCTGGTTAATAATTATTATGTCATCTAAGTATACAAAAACGGGATTCTAACTTGGGGCCCAAGACGGTGTTTAAAAGGTGTTGGAACGTGACTAGTGCTGAGTGAAGTCCGAACGGCATTACAGTAAATTGATACAGCTCTTTTCCTGGTATCATAAACGCCGTAACGGGTTTGGTATCTGGTGTTAATGGTATTTGCCAGTAGCTATTCTTTAGGTCGAGAGTGGTGAGGTCTCGTGCTCAGCGAAATTTGTCTAATGGTTATCTGTGGGAGGGGATAGACGTCTGATTCGGTAACCTTGTTCACACGGCGGAAGTCTACAGAATCTATTTTTCCCGTTCTTTTTTTTTATGACGACTACCGACGAGCTCCACGGGCTCGTTGCCGGTTCTATAACGTTGTTTTGCCACCAATTCTTCTACTTCGGAGTCGATTATGGCTTGCATGGCGGGATTTCGATAACGCTATCTCTGTTTAATCAACCGGATACCCGTTTTAACGCGTATCTGGTATTACGTTTGTCATGGGGTTTTGTACGCGGTCGAATTTTGACAGATCTTTGTCTAGAAAATTTTGTAATTGTCGATCTTCGTCCTTGGTCTTATGTGTGAGTTTCTCCGTCGAGGCGGTAGTGATGGCACTCGGATGACTTAGGTTGGGATAGGGAACGTGATTGCAAATTTTAATTTTTGATCGATATGTATCATAGATCGATGTCTATTAATGCTTTGCTCTTAAGCGTCTGTATTACGCGGAACGTATGCCGTACATGTCGGTTGCCGATTGTAATAAGCATATTTATGAGGCAAGGCTATTGTTTGTTCATTGTCGAGTTGGACGTTCCCCGCGTCCTCATCTATGGAGAAATGCAGTTTCTGTATTTACGCGGTATTGTTGATAAACGAGATTTCTGAGCCAGTATCTATTAGTGCGATCAGTTTTATATCTTGAACGTACATATCGACGTGCGGCCTGGGCGTAAATTTTACGTTGATGATCGAGAAGCGGCCGTAGTTTTTCCAATCTGCAGATGGTAGTTTTTTGTCAGGATTCCATCCTTGCCGCACTGCGAGCAAAATTTCTTGGGCAATTGTCTTGAATCGGATGTGCCCCTTCTATTTGCAGCGCCAGCAACACTCGTCGCGGTTATATACTGCGGTAGGAATTTCGCCATCGGATATTTTATTTTTCCCTTCTACTTTTTCGAGTGCGGAGATGTTCGCAAGTTGCGGCCTCGCGGCTTAGTTCTTGTATGAAACGCACGTTGATCGGATACGCCATTAGTAGGAGAAATGTATATTCCGGTAGAGGTATTCTAGATTCCGCGGTTCCGTCATTATTCCGGCACAATTAATAAAAGCGATTAACGCCGTGGAATATTTGAAAAATGTCTCCTCCGGTTTCTGCTTACGGGCGTGAACATCTTCCAATAATTGAAAGGCGTCTGCATAAGATAACAATGCATCTTTAAAACTATCGACGAAGTCATGCCAGTTTTCTCAGCGATTCCCTGGGCACTACGTTTGCGCGTTTGCCTTTAAGAGTAGCTCTTTAAGAAATTCGTCGGTCGATAAACTTATACCAGGGGTAGAAGTATGAAACCGGAATTTCCCTATATATGGCACTAGCTATCAGTTTAGGGACCGCAAGACCGCATCTGCAGCGCCATCATCTCTCTCTAATAGCTGACGAAGATTTCCAACGCACAACAACCCAAGTTCCATACACCGGTATATTTTTTTATAACCTTAAACATGTCGAGTTTTGTGCCTACGAACTACGATTTGCGGACAATATTGATTTTCTGTTATCATTTGAAGAAAACTGCTGCAGAATCACATCGAATGCTTGTCGAAGCTTACGGTGAACATGCTCTTGGTAAAACACAGTGTTTCGAGTGGTTCAAAAAATTCAAAAGTGGTGCTTTTGACGTGAGAAACGAAGAGCGTGGGAAACCACCGAAAAAGTTCATAGACAACGAATTGCAAGCCTTATTGGATTAAGATGATACTCAAACTCAACAAGAACTCGCGGATCAATTGAATGTGACGCAGAAAGCCATCTCCATTCGTTTGAAAGCTATGGGAAAGATTCAGAAAGTGGGAAAATGGGTTCCGCATGAACTGAATGAAAGACAGCAAGAAAATCGAAAAACCTCTTGTGAAATGCTGCTCGACAGATACAAAAGAAAGTCATTTCTCCATCGAATCATGACAGGTGATGAAAAATGGATATATTTTGAGAATCCTAAGCGTCGTAAATCATGGGTGAATCCTGGCGAACCATCGACATCCACTGCAAGACCAAATCGCTTTGGAAAGAAGACAATGTGTTTGGTGGGATCAGAAGGGTGTAATCTATTATGAGCTGCTAAAACCTGATGAAACCGTTAACACTAATCGTTACCAACAGCAAATGATCGATTTAAATAGAGCATTACGTGAAAAACGACCGGAATATGGAAAAAGGCAACACAAAGTCATTTTGCTTCATGATAATGTTCCATCACACACAGCAAAACGAGTCAAGGAAACGATCGAGGCGTTCAATTGGGAAATATTAGCGCATGCGGCTTATTCTCCAGACTTGGCTCCGTCCGATTATCATCTATTCGCATCACTGGGACACGCTCTCGCTGAACAACACTTCAATTCGTATGAAAATGTACGAAAATGACTCGATAACTGGTTCGCTTCAAAAGAAGAACTGTTTTTTTGGCGTTCATAAACTGCCGGAGAGGTGGGAAAAATGTATAAATAGCAATGGAGATTATTTTGAATAAAATATTTTTTATCATTTTCAAACAACAGACGTGTAATTTTTACAAAAAAAATCCGGTTTCATACTTCTACACCTGGTAGTTGTCTTTTAATTTCTCGACGCGCTGTAGAAATGCCCATGGGTCCTTTCCTTCGAATTAGAAGCCCCATTTTTGCAGTTGATCAATTATTTTTTCTCGGGACTGGGGTGGATGCCTTGTTAAATGAGTTTGCTAGCATTCGCGGCGGATGCTTCGGATTCGCATCGACCTAGTTCTCGCAGGGATAGCGGTGGTGGCGCGCGAGCTTGGAAGTTCTCCAGATTTTCATCCCCAAATGTACTAAGACGAGATCTCAGTTCGTGCAGATTGCCCTCGGTATCTAATCCGTGGAACTCTATCTCGGTAATAATGTTGCTTTTGCTAAGCGCATATATCCACGACTTTGGTCGCGGATACGGCTTGCATCTCCCTTCTTTGGGCGGGTCTCTGTTTGGGCGCTATGTGACAACCTGAGTTTCGCGCGGAATAGCTGGATTTTCACGTGGTCAGTCGGAGCGCGAAAAAAAGTTCGTAACAGGAAAAGGAGATGCAATGACTCAAAGCGGTAGTTTTATTTATACAAAAAAATAAAGTCTGTTTATTTAGCGAAAAAAGTCATGCATAGTATGATACAAATTATTTGGCGCGTGGTTTCGCCGAAATCGCGTTGGCTCGGTACGAAAATGTGTACAAGCAGGTTTGTATCTGTGTGTGCGTGTGTGTATCGAGTGATTATAATGCCGGATATGTGTAAGTATGTATCGTCGGCGGAATTCGTCGCAGACAAGTTTTTGTTTTGCGGTATGACGTAATATGAGCGAGGCGCGCGCGAAGATGCGAAACGGTGAACAGCTGATCGCGCACGTGAGACACAAGTATACGCCAGAGCGTGGTTCCGTACGGTACGCAACGTTGTAACTTGCAATATTCTTTCCAAATATGCTAAAAAGAATAGGAATGTGAGGCTGGTGGCCCTCGGCGGCCAAGAATGTGCGGCAGAGATAGAGAAATCTCTACTCCGCGCTATTGCCAGAACCGATGCAAGATACAAATGCGACCAGCGGTCGAGAATTCTCGACGGAGAATATTATCCCCTGGAACGACTGATACAGCAGGAGCGGTATGTGACACTGGCCGGCGGCCGAGGAAGCTCGTCGAGGCAGGGTACGCTCTGTTCCCGGACGAATCCCATCTGTGCAGCGGTATGAGGAAGGCGGATGATCGGCATGTACTCTCGACAGGACAGAGTACTCTCTGTCCTGGAAAGATTCTCGTCGATGCAGCGTATGCAGGAAGCTGATCGGTCAGAAACTCTCGATAGTGACAAAGAACACTCTATCACTTTGTCTTGCTATCGGCACAGCTAGGATACGAATCGGATCAGGAGCAAAAAAAAACAGCATTTGTTAATAATTTTCGCGCTTATATACCAATTGTTGCTCCCGCTCGTTTTGTTCCAGCGGTATTCGGCGATTTTCGCTGATTGACATTTTTTACGGGAAAGTTGTCGATCGATTATACCTACCCGCGCTCGAAACTTCTCGGCGGGAGAAACTTGCGCTTGCTGTCACCTGTAATTATGCTTTGAATTTTATCGGGCGCATTGCGCCTTTATCGTTGAAGTGACCATAGACTTCTGCAACGACATCCAGCTGGGTGTGCTGCCGGGAACAATGCGGTATGCGGGGGCGCATTATTACAAGTTTTTTATCTTCATTCTGTCTATTCTAATTTAGGGGGGATTGTTAGTGTTTCAGAATGATTGTATTAAAACCGAAAGTTTTTCGGTTCTCAATCATATCTGAAATAAAATTAATTTATTATAAGAATATATAATATATAATATTATGTAAAAACATCCATCTTTGACCGTTCTTGGCTTTCTTTATCGTATTTTAGTAATTTTTAAGTTTTACATTGAGAATGACAATAGAGGTCGTAACGTCTGTTGTATATGGTTTAATTGTTTATTAAAGTTTTTCTTAGTCAAGATCCAAAGTAGTTCGTAGCCCTTTTATTATATTATTTAATTTTTTAAAGAAATTATTAAATTACTGAGCACTATTACGTTTTATTTTTAAATTGACAAGTGTTTTTTGTCAAACATATTTACTGTAATATATAAAATTTGAATATTAAATAAATTGGAATATTAAATAAATTATATTACAGATTGCGCGCTCTCTCTCTCTCTCTCTCGCTCGCACGCACTCACGCACGCACGCACGCACGCGCGCACGCACGCACGCACGATGTTATCCATGAGGTACGGTAGATAATACTCCATGGATAACAACTGCTATTGTTCAGCGCTACTGTTGGTCAGTAATGCAATCAACTAGCGGCGCTAGTACTCGTTTTATTTCAGGTTTGCGAAGTGTGAGGCAGATCTGCTTAATGATAATCGCGATTTTGATCATAATCACATGACCGTGATGCACATTGGGGTCCGAGTCACGCCTCGTTCGGCTGAAGTCGTGCGCTCCTTGGCAGGGAAGGTGACAGATTTCCTAATCTCAATAGTCATTGACTTTATAGGCTTAAACACAATAGACACAAGGAACAGGAAATAACGAGCTGTTTAATCAGAGCTCTGGCATATAATATCGAACTTATCAGAGCTCTGATTGGACGGCTCGTTATTCCCTGTGCCTATTGTCTGTGCCTATTATGTAGCTGTGTGTGCCTACTTTAAGCCTTCACGCTTAATATATGTAGATTTTATGATGCCGTTTGCATCCCTATAAACTTCAATCCTCTATCTCGAATCATTTAAAAGTTATTTAGGTGTCCCGATACTTTTTCCTCACCCTGTATACACTTATTAATCCTGTTATGATTTCTTTGATATTTAATTTCTTCTATCAATAAAAATTAAAAACAATTTTATTCCAAATCCATTCTTTTATAATCAAATTATTGTATAAGATTGGTATCTTTAAAAAATAAATTTTTAAAAAATTGTTGAATTTAAAATTATATTGAATTGTTGTGAGAAAATCTGACGCCTGAAGAATTTGTCACGTGTAAAAAATTATACAAATTTTACTTAAAACATCTTTTTATATTATTTTTTATCTTATTTTTCAGACTGGAACAAATGAACTGGAAACATCTAAAGATCTGTCTGTGGTTTGGGAAGTAGTAGAAAAAAGAAATTATATTGCAAATAATTTGTAAATTAAGTATATGAAAATATGATTAAGGTATACACATAAA
>NW_017305984.1:27439-30910 GCF_001594115.1 Trachymyrmex septentrionalis | reverse complement strand
TTATCGGATTCACACAATCAATCTGAAACAAATAATCCCCCCAAATTCTCCCAAATCTAAAAAAACCGTAATAAACTTATTGCGAAAAATATTGCCTCGGCCGGGAGTCGTTTATTTCTGAAATATTAATTCAATTTAATTGAATGTATATTAGAGAGTAGTTCAACATCTTAACACTCGGACCGAAAAGGCGCTTTGTATTTAAAGTCTTCATATTTTTATAGACGGTCTTGTTTCCAATCATATTTTATAATACGTTCGCCTATACATGCGTAACTCACTATATATATCGGTTATTGCGAAGAGTGTTGCTAAGGTCTCGGTAGTCTAAAGGCTCAGGACGCTCACACGGAAGGTAAGAGATCCGGGTTCGACTCCCGGCCGAGGCAATATTTTTCGCAATAAGTTTATTACAGTTTTTTAAGATTTGGGAGAATTTGGGGGGATTATTTGTTTCAGATTGATTGTGTGAATCCGACAATTTCATCGACTCTCAATTTATTTCTGAAATATTAATTCAATTTAATTGAATGTATATTAGAGAGTAGTTCAACATCTTACTCGGACCGAAAAGGCGCTTTGTATTTAAAGTCTTCATGTTTTTTTTTTGTTAACTGTTCTATCGCTTTTATTTGTTCCTCCTCAACTGCAACCAATTTTTTTCTCATTGTAAATCTCCTTTAAATCTTGCCTTTTTTAACCACTTTTTAATGGACAACGTCCGGAAACTGAATCTAATATTTTTGCTGAATTTCGTTTAAATATTCATTTTCTAACGTGCAATTAGAATTACTATTCATCACATTGATATTTAATTCTATAAATGAACCAACAGCAATCGGATTAGACAATGGCGAAGATCTTACATTCGAATGTGGACATGGAATAGAAGGAGTGCAGTTCATTGAGAGGCTACTTGGAGAAGGCATGGATTGGCTGAAATTTGTTGAAATGCTGTTTAGTCTTGACACAGTTGTAAATGTCTAATCTGTGATCTGACTGAACAAGGATATTGTCGAACCAAAGTTTATGAAAAAAAATTTCCGCTCAATAGGATGACGTCCATGTCTGCAATATGTTGAGAGAACGATGCGGAAAGTACACCATTCAGCGGATAGTTCCGTAGCGCTCTTCATTGTTGAATGCGCCCATTGATAATAAGTCATTAAATAATAACTAAACGGTAATTTATGATATAAGTTTATGTATTCATTCAAGATAAGTATAACAAATGGACAGTATAAGAGTATTAACGTAGCAGTTGTACGTTCAGTTAGTGCAGTAGTTTTATCATAATCATATCTGTGCAATTTGTTTGTTAAATTATTTTTATATTACATTCAAAGCCAAGTTTAATCTTTGAAAATAATTATCAATCCGCTTAATGTTGTTAGACTTTTATTAGCATCTATAAATTCAATATATCTAACACCAGTAACTGAAATAGAAATAGAATAAAAAGAAAATATACAAAAATTATTGCTGGATTTTTTACTGTAATGGGTTGGAAATAACAAAAGAAACCTATCTCGATTATCAAGAATTATCTTATAAACTACATAATTCTGAAATAATTAAAAATGATAAAAAATCATGGAATAAAGATAATTTAAATTCTCATTCTCAATGTTCAAATGATTACGCAGACTTTGACAGTTCTTATAAAAGACGAGCTGTTGAGTATTGGCGGAACTGGAACATTAATGAAAAAAAATAAAAACAAAAGGAATCGTCTGCTAAAATCAGTGTAAAATAAATTTAGAAGAGTTTCATCTGAACGTCAATTAAAACGAACAATTACATTCAGGTGAAAATTGTATTAAAAAATTATCTTACAATTCCAAATTTACACATGATAAATTTACTGCAGCTGTTGAATCAGAATTCATAGTTCATGATATCGATCTACAAAAGTAGGCTTTACAAGCTCAAGAAAAAATAAGAAATTTAAATCCTGTATTTAAAGCATTTCACAGTTGGATATCAACATTCAAAAAGTTCCACCGAATTTCGAGAAAAATTACGAAATTTGTAATTAAATAGAAGAACAATAGAAGATTCCATTGAGTTGCAAAATACAGTTAATAATTTTCTGAAAACAGTAAAACTACTTATCAAACAGTTCGGATATGAAAATGTTTTTAATTCTGATCAAAGTGATTTCCAATTGAAAATTCATTCTGGAAGGTCATTGTCTAATAAAGGAGTAAAGAAAGTAGAGTGTGTTGTGTAATCTATATTATCAACAACACACTTATACACCATACAACCAATAATATCTTGTAACGAAAATTTGCTGTAATCTTTATTTATTGTATTGAAAGAAACTAATGGTATTTGGACTAAGAATATAAAAAAAACCTTGCTTACACCAATAAATGTTATTGTAAAAGCTTTGAAATCTGATAAAATGACTTCAGGTAATTAAATAAATTTTCTTTTACAATACATTTTCAGATACTGTTTTATTATTAAAAAATACAATAAATATAAATTTGCATAAACGAAATAATATAACAAAATTATAAGGCTTATTTCTGTAATATATTTTATATTTTACCTAAGAATTTCATAACATTCATAAAATAGTTATTAATTTAACATTTATATATTTTACAGACCATTTTAAAATGTGATTAGTAGAAGCTCATTTTCCAAACATTAGTTCTAATAACGTTCTTCTTATCGATTCATGGATTGGACATTGTCCCAATATTATTTCAGATTTAACACCTGCAGAAAAACATATTACTACTATGATTATACCAAAAGGCATTACAGAAAATACCATTAGATGTTTACAGATTTAGAATTTGGCAAAATTTTGTTAAAAGATTTTCAGATACTGTTTTATTATTAGAAAATAATATAAATTTACATAAACGAAATATAATAAAATTACAATCTCTGATACATAAGCAATTGTCATCTTCGCGATATCACAACTTATTTAAATATTTGTGATTTAAAAGTAGTTATACAAATGAAAGCCGAAGAAATGAACCAGAAGAATTGAAAGATCCAGTAGAATTTAGTTTTAACAAAAGTTCGACAACATGTGATATCGAAGGTTGCAGTAATATAGCTGTAGTAAAATGTTTATAGTGCAAGAAGTCATTATATTTAAAACATTTTTTCCTTCAATACAATTTTAGTCCGTTACGTGTATAAAGGAGTTCGAGGATTTTAGGCGAGGATTCGTATCAGTAGCGGTGATGTGTACAATACAACGACTTGAAGCTATCTTCTCAAGCCATTTTATTTTCCTTGCTTTGTACTTGCCGTCCTGTTTCATCGGAGTCTCACAATCGAATTTTTCTCTCGCCAAAACGCTCAACTTTCTCGAACCTTCTTTCGTCTCGCAATATTATTTCTGCAGGTCGTTTCCCTTAGATCTTCATATTTATATTAGGTGTACAAAAAAGTTCTGAGCGTTTTTTTGTAAAATTCAATCTTTATTTAAAAACAAAC
>NW_017305984.1:20150-27339 GCF_001594115.1 Trachymyrmex septentrionalis | reverse complement strand
GCATTTCGTCGTCATTCTCGGCACGATACAAAGAAAGGAAATTCCTGACCTGTCACAAGAAACAGCAGAGACATTTAAATGCTTCTATTGTTTCGCCGAACTGCTATGTGTACAGACAATATTGTCCGCGTTCGTAAACGGCCCGTATGTCGAAAAACAGTATACGTGCCTTTCTTTTACAATGCATCTTTGTCTTATATATATAATCCTGGCGATAATTATCGCCACAGGACCCTCGTGCCAGTGATTTACGTCACGAAACAGAAAAGAAAAAAAATAAGATCAAATTAAGATGGATCTATTATCGTTTGTATGTATTGCCTGTACATCTGCACTCCATAAATTTAATACGTAAATAACATAATTATTCAACGGCTCGCATGCGTAAAATAAAAATTAAAAAAAAATAATAATAATGGTCGTCAGTCTATCATACAATAATAAATACAAATACATAAAAAAGTACAAAAAAATAGGAGAGTCCGAAGAGATAAAAGTAAAATAATACAAATATAAAATAAAGTAAAATTATGACACGCTAACAATTTTTTGCTATCTCAGACCTGCTTAAAAACAGTCCGGGAAACGCACTCTTCTGTCACTTCTCGTCGTTCCAGCTTCCAGTCGATCCGAAGAAGGCGGCGGATTTTCGGCACGCTTGGGATCAACGTCTTGCGTGTTATTGTTCCGTCCGGACGGCCTGCCAACACATCCCGGCATACCTTCTCTTTCCGACTTACCTGCAATAATATAAGCTAACTTTAAATGGTCGATGGAAATTGTTGTATTTCTGCCGTGAACAAGTACGACGAAACTCTTTTCTCCACGGCTGATGGCCGAATATGGTCCGTCGTAGGTTGACTGCAATGTCGTTTTTGGTGCATCGTGCCGGACAAACACTCTCTCTGTCATCGTCAAATCCTTATATATGAAAGGCCGTCGTTCTCCGTGCCATGATGCTTCCATCGGGCGTAACTTGTCGAAATAATTTCGCAGCTCTCTCACAAAACCAATGACGTCGTCCGCACTGTCCACCGACTCAAGAACTGTTCCGGAAGCCGCAGTATCTCTCCATACACTAGCTCTGCCACAGTTGCCTGCAGGTCCTCCTTCCAGGCTTCTCATATGCCTAGCAAAACCGTGGAAAACACCTCGATCCATCGGCTGCTTTCTTGGCATCTAATCGCTGTTTTCAATTTGCGATGAAATCATTCGACCATGCCATTCGTCTGTGGGCAGTATGCCGTCTTCAAGTGCAGCGTCCTCGAAAGTTCATTCAGGCGCTGGAAAATATGAGACTCAAACTGGCGCCCCTGGTCCGTGGTGATCCTGAGGGGCACTCCAAAATGGCAGATCCAACCTTCGTACAATGTCCTTGATATCGTCTCAGCCTCCTGATCTCTCATCGCGAATGCCTCTGGCCATCGCGTAAAATAGTCGACACATGTTAAGCAATAACGCTTGCCCTCAGAGACTGGCATTACAATTATGTCTATATGGATATGTTAAAATCGCCTTGATGGTACAGCGATTTTTCCAAGATGCCGAACGTGACGAGACACCTTTGACCTTTGGCAGGGCACGTAGGCGTGAGCCAACTGCGGCAATCCTTTCTCATGGACGATCAGACATAGTGCTGTGCTGCGAGCCTGCCCGTCGTCCTAACATCCGAGTGAGCCAAATTGTGGACCAGATCGAAAGCAGTCCGCCGAAAAGGCTTCGTCAGGAATGGTCGCGGCGTTTCCGTTGTCACGTTACAGTACTCCCGCTTCGGATCGTCAATTTTTCTACAATAGTTTGAAACCGGACTCTCGGTGCAAGTAGCTCGCGAACTTATCATCTCTGTGACTCCGCTAGTGCAGCATAGTCCAAAGGTGACATCAGCTCTTCAGATCCTTGATAGTGTGTCCGCCACGACATTATCTACGCCCGCGACATGCCAGACATCTGTGGTAAACTGGTCAATGAAATCAAGGTGGCGGAACTGACGCGGTGTACTCCTCTCGTGCTTCTGCTGATACGTCAGCGGCTTGTAATCCGTGTAGATTGTGAACGTGACACACGATGTGTGTTCCAACACACATTGAAAATGTTTAATAGCGAGATAAATAGCTAGAAGCTCCCTATCAAATGCGCTGTTTTGACTGGGCTTCGTTTCTTCAAAAAGAACGCTAAGGGTTTCCAACCGTTGTCGCCCCGCTGCTGTAACACCGCACCGATGCTGTGTTCGGACGCGTCGGTAAACAGTACGAACTCGGCGCCAAACTTCGAGTGCGCCAGAAGGGCAGCCTCCGCTAGTTTCTTCTTCGATGTTTCGAACTTAGCCTATGACGCGGCGTCTATGACACAGGCATCCTTCCTTTTTTATTCCCGCGCAGGAGATCGTTGAGCGGCATTAACGTCTTCGCGATCCCCGGCAAGAACCGCCTGTAAAAATTGCCATATCATGCCGAGATATCTCCTCAGATCCCTCGCTGTCTCCGATCTCTTATAATCGCGTATTGCTTGGACTGGCACTGCCAGCGGACGGGTTCCTTCTCCAGTTATGAGGTAACCCAGGAATTCTACCTCTGACTGACCGAATACGCATTTCGCGAGGTTAATAATCCCATACTCCTACAGCTTCTCGAAAATCTTTTTCAGATGCTCCTGGTGCTCCTCCGTCGACACCAACGCAATGAGGATATCATCTATGTACGCGTAACAAAAATCGAAATCGCACAGAACCTCATCATCGATGAATCGCTGAAACGTCTGCGCCGCGTTCCTTACCGAACAACATGTATCTAAATTTGTACATGCCGAATGCATAGTGATGGCCGTCTTTGGAATGTCTTCCTGTTATCGGGATCTGATGGTACGCTCGCACGAGATCGAGGGTCGTAAAGATCGTTTTACCTTGTAATACCTGCGCGAAATCCTCGATGTGTCGCATAAAATACCGATCCGGGACTGTTCGCGCGTTTAATGCTCTATAGTCTCCGCAAGGTCGCCATTTTCCTTCTCTCTTTGGCAGCAGGTGTAAAGGCGACGAGCAGCATTCCCTCGAAGATCGCGCGATCCCGGCCTCCGCCATCTTCCGAAACTCGCTCTTTGCGGCCGCCAAATGCTCCGCTGCGAATCTGATTTGCACTACTGGTGATCCCGGTGTTGTCTTGAGGCCGCGTCATATGTCGTACCGCACTCGGCTGTCCTTCGGGTTTCGTTATCTCCGAGTATTGGGCTAACAATATGTGATACGGCATCGCGCCCACTACGGTTTTAATACTTAGTGTATCGCATCGCAAACAGCGCCCCGGAAAGGATAAACTTGTGATCTAGTCGATGCGAGACGAGAGTTCCGTAATTCCACGAAAAGACCATAATAAGACAAAAAATCGGCACTGATAATTGACCTTGATACATCCGTTATAACAAACCGCCACGTAAATGCGCGCCGCAATCCGAAGTTCAAAGTCATTGTCTCGATGCCGTATGTGTTTATTGTCGAGCTGTTAGCCGCCGAAAATTTGTAGGTCGATCTCTGACGTGACCAGCAGACCATCTTCCGCGGGTACACTCAAAGATCCGCGCTCCTGTGTTCATTAAAAATAAGGTCTTTGTCGCATCGTCCATCACAAAAAGATGGCGCGTCAAATGGCCTGTATCGTTTGCCGCCATTAGCTATTGACCGTCGCATTTTTCTGCTGTTGCGTCGAGCAGAGTGGTACGCGCTTATGGACATCTGATCCAAAACGTCAGTGGTACCAGCAAAACCCATTTGCCGGGTGACTACAATCACGCGAAGTGCATCCGCCCCCGATCACCGTCGTGGTCCCGGCGAGGCCGATCCGCGTCGATCGCCTCGATCGATCTTCGGAGAGCCGTCAATCGCTCCGCCATCTCCTGCTGCAGGGACAGTCGCAACTGTGCCAACCTTACTTCTAACTACGCTTCGACTGAAGCTGCATCGTTTGCACCTTGAATTGCATTGCCCGTGTAACCTCAGCAATTTGAAAAGCCGGTGCGCGGGTGGCCTCCACGATCGCGTCCGCGAATTGATCGACTGTATCCGCCGTCCGGGTAACCAGCCAAATGCGGCTGAATGTATGCCGGCAGCCGGCTTAACCAGATTGTTCTCAAAACCTAATCCCCGATGACCTGATCCTCGCGAGACTACGAAGATGTCACAAAAGCTACGATGATTTTCTATCACCGATTTCTTCGTGCTCAAGTAAAAGTCTTATGCTCTTGTGATAAGGTCAAATGTTTTATGAGCTCTGCTTTTAATATTTCATATGGACGCTCCGCGGGCGGATTCATAATTATATCGCGGACCTCGGCTATATAACGCGGCCCAATTGCAGTTAACGCATATCCAAATTTCGTAACGTCAACGGTTATTTCAGCGGCTTGGAACTCGCAATCTACTGTAAAAGAAAATTTCAAACTCGCCAATAAAATAAAACAAGATTGATTCTCTTTTAATCACGTCGGAAGAATCACTTTAGTGTCCGTTGCGCGTGTAAAGGAGTTCGAGGATTTTAGGCGAGGATTCATATCTGTAGCGGTGATATGTAGGGGAGATCGGGGTCAGTTGACTATAAGAGTAAGTAGAATAATCGAGGCTACATTAAAAACAAAACACGCGAAACATGCGTAAACGTGTCTAAGCACGCAGCAGCGACTGCCGCTCAGTCTACCGTAACATCTTGTTGACAACATATCTATGATAGAAATTATGCCACAATTTTAAAAAATCGTACACCTAAGTAAATATTCTTATTCTTAAAATTTTTGTTTTACAATCGTATATAATAGTCTAAGATTTGTGATTTCTGTTTAGATAGTAAGTTTAGATAGTTCTTAGTTAATAAAATCCAACAGAGTTTTTTTGTTTATGTGGGGATTACCCCGGTCCCGGGGTTAGTTAAATCAGATGGAACGCATTAGAAAAATGCATTTTTTTCATATTAGTTATCAGTTTCCCTTTATTATTAAAATATTATTAGATAGTCAAATGTATATAGTAACTGGTGTAGAATTCATTTTTTCAATAAGTCTTTTAATTTCGTCTGTAAAAATTCGAAACCGAAAAATGAGTCTATTAGCCCCAGTCTCCCCTACAATGCAACGACTCGAAGCTCTCTTCTCAAGTCTGTTTTATTTTCCTTACTCTGTACAGCCGTCCTGTCTCTTCAGAGTTTCACAGTCGAATCTTTCTGTCTCTCGCCAAAACGCTCGATGTTTTGTCAACTTTCTCGAACCTTCTCGAACCTTTTTCGTCTCACAATATTATTTCCGCAGGTCGTTTCTCTTAGATCCTCATATTCATATTTTAAAAAAATAAACCATTTAACCCGCGGAAGATAATAATTAATAATTTCTCGTTATTATTTGTACGTGCATTTCTTCGTCATTCTCGGCACGATACACAGAAGGAAATTCGTGACCTGTCACAAGAAACAGCAGAGGCATTTAAATGCCTCTATTGTTTCACCGAAATACTGTGTGTTCAAGCAATATTATCCGCGTTCGTAAACGATCTGTGCGAAAAACAGTATGCGTGCCTTTCTTTAAAATACAATGCATTTTTGTCTTATATATATAATCGTGGCGATAATTGTCGCCACACAATGAATAAAGGTGACAGCAAATTTTCGTTACACGATATTATTGGTTGTATAGTATAATATATGAGTGTGTTGTTGATGATATACATAGATTGCACAATACACTCTACGGGGGCGCCGTCTCCGTGACAAGTAGATATTAAAGCGTAAAACTGAAAATAATTTAAGAGAATAATTTTAAGATATATATTATAAG
The DNA here is from genome assembly GCF_001594115.1 of Trachymyrmex septentrionalis. Classification (NCBI taxonomy): domain Eukaryota; kingdom Metazoa; phylum Arthropoda; class Insecta; order Hymenoptera; family Formicidae; genus Trachymyrmex; species Trachymyrmex septentrionalis. The sequence continues at coordinate 21,531 of NW_017305984.1, read as the reverse complement.
GAAATAATGTACAGAGATAAATAAAAAAGTTTTACTCACTTTAAGGAGAAATAATAAAAATTAATAATATTATGACTCTTAACATTAGTTATAATTTGTAATGTTACAAATATCAATCATGTGAATTTTCTTATTTGTTGATTTATGTATTTTATCGTTCCTAACAATTACTTATATATGGATAGCGTATATATCAAAGCATTAATAATTAATTCTCGGAAATGATATGTCGTAATGTAACTTTATTACACATGGTTGAATTTGTAAAAAAATAATCTTTACTTTGTTAAAAAAAAATTGAAAGTTTAAGAAAATTACGGATGATAGTGATATTTTGTTAAATAAAAAAAAATTCTTTTTTCTTTATAACTTTAAAGTACTCTTGAAATCGTACAACTTTTGTTTAAAACATTTTTTTTATAGTACATCGAAAAGCAATGTTGTTTATAAAATTTTGTGCAATGATTGTGATGCTTCTTATGTTGGACAGACGGGCAGGCAATTAAAAACCAGGATTGCCGAACATCGTAATCATATTAGACATATGTAAAGCTTCTGCCCGCTCTGTCATCACCGATCATAGGTTGCGTCACAATCACGATTTCCAATGGGACAATGTTCTGATATTAGACGAAGAGCCTTCGTATAGAAAGCGTTTGATTTCGGAGATGCTACGTATTAAAAAACATAGGAACAGTCTTAATTTACGGACACCGAAGATCTTAATAAGGCATATCTGACATTTATAAACAAAGTCTGACTCTCGATCCTGTCAACCCGTCTCCTCTCTCAGTGTGTCACGTTCCGTTTTAGCGAGCGGTCGGTGTCATGTGCGACATTGACATCTGTCCGACTTCGACGATTACAACCCTATCATCGCCGTGCGTTTTTACACCTGTTATACAGTGGTTCTCATTTGCTTGTTCGGGTGCATTGGTGAGTGAGCACTTTGCTTCTTAACTGCGGCGTGTCTAGTTTTTAAGTTTTTAAGTTTGCTTGTTTCTTATGAGTTCCCTTCCTTTTCCGATTTTTCAGTTAGCATTTGACTATGTATCTTAACATCGTTTTGACTGCCCCATCGCATATACAACATTAGGCTACGTCGAGATCCATCATAATTGCTGATTTCCGCGCGTTAAAAATGTTGCGACACTGAACTTTATTTATTTATTATTTATTTTTTTATGTAGTCTTTTATTACTTTTATTATATTCATCATTTATTTTACATCTGAGGAGGGCTCAATCCAGCAGCCGAAACTTGTTTGTTTTATATATTAATATACGCCGTTCTACTTCTTATTTTATGTATTTGTGACTATTATCTTTAATTAAATGTATTATGTGTCGACTCTTTTTCGCTGTTCACTTTGTTTATTTTA
>NW_017305984.1:19392-20050 GCF_001594115.1 Trachymyrmex septentrionalis | reverse complement strand
GTTTATTTTGTTTATACATAAAGAGTCTTTACACCGTTGTTATTTAATTTTTTTTAATTTTTTATACTTCCGACGATATTCGACTCGAAAGAAAAATACCGTTTTTTTCAAAGAGGTGTTTCACGCTTAAACATGAGTTAACGCACAAATAAAAAAATATATGTCTCTTAGATTTTCGTGTTTTACAACGTATTTTATGAAGAATCGGTTCCGGACAGTTGTAAAACTTCCCTTATAAGAAGGAAACATTGCACGCAGTAATCACAAAATCAAATTTCATCGCAAAACAATACGGCCACTGATTTACACAAGCACTTGAACAACAAAATGAAGAATTTACTAACTTATTACGGTTAATCACAATAAAATATTACCGATTATAATTATTCGGCGAGTTGAAATTGAACGCATTATAAAGGGTGTCCCAAAATTAACGCAAGATTTGAATTAAATAGAAAACACAGTTTTTAGTCTTTTAATTGTTATTTTTTTATTGAATCATAAAGTACATAGGATAGGATTATTTGTGGAATAACACATCGAGCAAATGGCCTCCACGGCTTTGCATGCACATACGCACTCGTTTGTCGAAATTTTCCATGACCATTTTGCATAAATGTGGCTGAATTTCGTTGATGCAGCGTTGAATCTCCTCCTT
>NW_017305984.1:16197-18705 GCF_001594115.1 Trachymyrmex septentrionalis | reverse complement strand
GCCAAACTTTTATTATTTTTGAAATATTGTTCAATAATGAACACACGTTGTTCTATCGTGTAACGCTCCATTTTCACTAACCCTAAACTGTCAGCTGTTAAATTGTTTTTTTTTTGGGTTGCCAACACTTTACTGCACAAATGGCGGCAAATTCAAATCTTGCGTTAATTTTGGGACACCCTTTACATATGTTATTCAATACGGAGGCTTGATGTAAACAAGTCAATGGATTAGGTATTGAGTGCGCTCCCTCGTGGGTTGCTACCTTATCGTGGTGAGGGAGCTCCCCCTGGGTCGCTTTGCGGCTCAGAGAGTCTAAGAGCATCCTGTACGGACTCCTCCGTTAAATAGGAGGAGTCCGTACATCAGATCCGGCACCCCAAGGAGGTCTCTCTCTCTTCGGAGAGGGACTCCTGGGGGTCCCATTCCTATTGGAATGGTCTCCAATGTACCGGTAGGGGTTGGCGGCCCTGACTTCATTCGCCCGGTGGCACGGCATCGTCAGGGGGAGTATTGCTCCTAGCCCGTGACTCGGGGGGAAGATGGGCGTGTCGCCGCGGTGCGGTGCACGCTCAGAGGTGGGGCGGTTCGCCGCCCCGGGGAAAAGTGCCGAGCCCCGCCCGGCTCGGCTGGACGGCGTTCTTGGAATGTGGGGTGAAGGAGAGCCGCGTGGAGATACTCCACGCTGAGACCCCCGCCCCCGTCCCGAGTAGACGGGTCACGGAGCCGCTCAGAAATACTCTGAGGCGGGGTTTGTGGCCTGGGCCGCGTCCAAGCCACTCCGACATATTCGGAGGTCGGGTGCGGCGGTGGTTATGGGTAGTCCAGCGACGGCGTCCCTCTTAAAGTGAGGGCGCTAGGCGGTGTCTTGGCCCATTCGCGGGGAGTGATCTCTCCGCGGGTGGGAGTGCTGGTCGCCACGACGGCTAGGGTCCGGAGGGGGCGCCGTCTCCGTGATCTGAACTGTCCGTGAGACCCCTTTCCCTCAATGTGTGGCGCCACTCGCAACGGTGCCTTTGAGGTCGGAGGCGAGGGACTCCCGAAAGCTGGGAGCTTGGCGCTTGCACCCTGCCTCGTCCGGTGAGTAAGGAGCTTAGAGGCCCTGCACCCGATGGGCCATTCCGGGAGCCAATGCCATATGCCAGTCCCTCAGAAGAACTCGAGACCTCATCCAGGTCATGTCTCTGAGCGGGGAGGGTACACCCGGCTGGCGGAGCCATTGCGAGTACCGGGGGAAAAATTAGTAATGAAACAATTAAACAATACAACAAACAGTGTGAATGGGGTCGCTGCTTTTACTCAGTGATCGTCGGGGGAAGAATGGCGAGGGTGTGGAGAAATTCGCCCAGCTATCCTGTTGAGAGGAACGCGGCTTCCGCGAGGTGCCGGGCGTGGCTACGTGGACTGCATGGGGCGGACTCGTGATCTCCTCTGTCGAATAAGCCGGAGGGTATGCGATCCATCGTGTTACACCGTACCGAGACATACGCGGAAGTATTAAGACTGAAGGGAGGTGTCGGATCGCCGACATCATCTGGCAAAACATCGCCAGTGCCTGATACGTCGCGGGAACTAACTTTTGCTCGGTGGCCGGAGGCCTGGGCCCCTATCATCTAAATTTTGGAAGAGACAGGCCGATGATGGAGGGAGCGAGAGAGGCTCGACGTCGAGCTTGGCATCGACGTCACTGCCTCTTGCGCCGGAGAAACGTTCCCTTGATAGTTCCGATAGGGACTCGGACCGGCCACCCGTGAAGGAGGCATCGCGCGATCCGATTCGTAGGAATGTGAGACGCTTCCTTCCGGGGACGAGACCTCGAGTGCGTGGGGGTGGGGGGGCGCAAAGAGTGCGCTCTTCCCCGACCCCGGGACGCGGAGGCGACCGGGCAAGCCGGTATTGAATCCAGAACACGTTAATCAATTCACCAGCGAAAAGAGGGAACAGAGAGAGAGAAGATGAGGGCGGCCGAAAGGCTCCGGAGGGACGTGTTCATAATTGACTTTTCGAGGCCTCTCGGGTCCAAAAGAAACGCTCGTCGCATTAAAGAGACTGAGGTCCTAACAGTGGACTATAGTCACCAATCTGTGGTGTCGGTAGCAGCCGTGGCGGTGGACTCGCTCGAGCTCCTGGTTAAGGGACTCGAGCGATCCAAAAATATAAAAGGCGACATTGAGAACAGCCTCAGGAAAGGACTCACAGAGCTACCATCGCGGAACTCGCGATGGGGGTGGACGATCCCCGCGATGTTTCGGACACAGTGACGATGGCGAGAGAGCTCCGTGATCTCAGGAAGGAGATCACAGGACTCTCTCGCGAGAGGGACGAGTTGCGGAAAGAAGGAGCTACGCGGGAGTCACTCCCGGAACCGCGGGGCGGTGGGACGGTCGATCGATCGACCGATTCTGCCTGGCTCGGGGGAGGCAGAGTTTCCTCTTTCTCAGCGGAAGACGCGGAGCAACGCGAAAGAGGATGAGACTGCGTCTCCTCTAGACCCCCTCCAGATTGGGA
>NW_017305984.1:8437-15240 GCF_001594115.1 Trachymyrmex septentrionalis | reverse complement strand
CCCCCCTATCCTTACCACGCATCTTGTCTCCTCATATATTTCTTTTACTCTTTCTATCAGTACATCACTGATACCCCTTCTCCTCATCATTTCCCATAATACCTTCCTATCTATTTTATTAAACGCTCCTTTTAGGTTTATAAAAAATGCCCACACCTTCTTCTTCTCCTTTAGTCTTCTTCCTACTAGGTGTTTTAAGATCTTAATATTTTCTATTGTTCCTCTTCCTTTTCTAAATCCTGCCTGCGTTCTGCCCCATCCTCTTTTCTCGTCTAGCTCTTTCACCAACTTTTTATTTAAAATGTTCGCATATATCTTATACGCAGTGCTTGTAAGCGTGACACCCCTGTAATTCCCTACCACATTTTTATCCCCTTTTTTCCATATCGGAACTACCACTCCTATTCTCCATTTTTCTGGGAATCCCTCTCCCTCCCAAATCTTTCTATAAATTTCCTCTAACTTTACACTTACTTTACCTCCCCCCATCATCCATGCTTCATTTCTTATCCCATCAATCCCTGCCGCCTTACCCTTCTTTAATCTTTTTATTTCTAATCTTATTTCCTCTCGACTTATCCCTTCGTCTTTTCTAACTTCATTCAGTCTTTCTCCTTTTTCTACCGTTTTCTCGTCAACTCCCTCTAATGCTGTCTTAAAATACTCTACCCACTCCGTCCTTTTAATTTCCTTACTTATTCCCTCCTTTTTCTTCCTTCTCCTATTTATAAATTCCCATGCCTGTGCTTCTGTTGTAATCTTTTCTATCTCTCTCTCCTCAAGCTTCTTATGCTCTACTTCTTTCTTTTCACATATATCCCTATATTCCCTTCTTTTTTTCACAAATTCCTCATATCCCGACTTCCTTCTCCTATATCTTCTCCCCGCCCTATTAACCTCTCTCTTTTTCTCCCTACACTCTCTATCCCACCATGGTACCCAGCCTACCTCTTTCCTTCCCCCTCTCCTCTTCATTTTAGGTGCTCTTTTCATTACTTCTTCCATTTCTTCCCATCGTCCTTCCCCCTCTCCTTTTTCCCACTCTACGTCCTCTATATTTTTCCTAAATATTTCTATGCCCTCCTCTGACCAATCCTGTATCATCTCTGCCTCGCTCTCTTTTTCCTTCTCCTGCCTTGTATATTCCTTTCCTAACTCTATCATTATTGGCTGGTGATCTGATTCTGCCCTGCACCCTATTTCAAAACATCTAATTTTCTCTTCTGCCTCCAAATTTACAATTCCATAATCTATCACTGATTTCCCTCCCGCTTTTTCAAACGTCCACTCTCCTTCTTCATCCCCTTTTTTCCACCCATTTAGTATCAACCATCCTCTTTCTCCTACTACCTTAACCAACTCACACCCTTGTTTATTTAACACTTCATCTTTCGACCTCCGTTCTTTGCCATTTTCTCCTTTTTCTTCGCCAATCTGGTCACAAAAACCCCCTTCCTTACCAATTCTTGCATTAAAGTCTCCTACTATTATCATATTTTCTTCTTCCCTCTCTCCTATCATCTCTTTTAATCTATCTAATTCTTCCTTACTTCCCTCTTTGTTATAGAATGTAACAATTCTCCACCTCTCCTTATCTACAACAACCTCTCTCTGCTGTATCCCTTCTACTTCCTCTTCAATTCTACTTCTTTCCTCTATTTCATTCCTTATCCCCATTATTATCCCTCCCATCGCTCTACCTCTTTTCTTTTCCCTCCTTGCTGGCTGACATTTCCATCTCCATCCATCTGGCATTTTTCTTTTATCTTCCCCCACCCAGCTTCTTCCACCCATGTCTCAGTCAAACCAATCACATCGTAATCTTTCAAAAAATCCCAAAAATCTTCATCTTTTCTCTTTAATCCTGCGATGTTCCAGAATACCCCTTTTATACTTCGTTTCTCTCCCTCTTCCGTTGCTTTTCCCTTCTGTTTCCCCCCCTCTCTCTTTTTAACCCAATTGTGAGCACGCTTGCTTAAAAAATCTTTTCATTCATACACTTGCGCTCTTCACTCCACACATATTCTTTACCATTCATCCATGCTTTCCCAAAGCCCACTTTTACTCGCCTACCTCTCTCTTTCTCTCTCTTCGCCCAAAGTCTAATCTCCTTCTGTCTTTCTCTTTCATCCTTCGTTAAATCATCGTCTACATATATTTTCGTACCTGTCAATTTATTTCTCCTAATCATGATCTCCTTTTTATCATCCAAACTATTAAGTTTCACAAGCAGCACACTCTCATTCGTTCTATCATTCATTCTATCATTCATTCTATTCCCTATCTTGTAAACTTCTCTTATTTTTATTTCTTTATCTAACCCCCCTAATTTTTTCAAAACCCCTACAGCAGCATCTTTCATATTTCCCCCCTCTACCTCTACACCCCGCATAACTACATTTAGTCTTCTATCTCTTCTTTCTTGATCATCTCTTCTTTTTTCTATTTCTTCCACTCTTTTCTTCAAATCTGCATTTTCTTCTTTGAACTTCTCCATCTTTTCCCTTTCCTCCTCCTTAAATTTCTCAAATTCTAATTTTATTTGCTTCATCTCTTCTTTTAATTCTCTTCTTATTATCTTCATCATATCATCTTTATGCCGCTGCAGTTGTCTTTCCATCATTTTTTCTATCTCCTCTAAATTCGCCATTTTCTTCTCCTCTGAATTTCCCTGCTGTTCTGGCGATTTTCCTGCCTTTCCTTCCTTCTTTCGTTTCGCGGCTTGCTGTTCGCCTTCACTGTCTTCCGACTCACGCGCTCTGCCCCTTCTCGAGAACCACGAGCTTGGAATGCTCGCTACACTGCTATCCCTCCTTTCCCTTCCTAGCAGCTCCGCTTTCGTGGGTCTTCTTCTCTTCCCCGCTCCCTTCTCTCCACTCGTATTTCGCCTCTGACGTTCACCGTCGTCGCCGTCCTTCGATCTTGTTCCCCACTCCTCCCCTGACTGTACCCACCTTTCCGCTCGGCTACTACTAGACTCTTCCGTGGCTAGGAAGGTTCCTTCTCTCTCTTTCTCCAAACTCTCGCTCATTCCCCACTCCCGAGACGCACTCGCGCTTCGTGACGTTCTATCCCTGCTTATTCTTCTCCGACTCTCACCGCGCCTCTTCCCCCCTTTTCTTCCGTCACTTCCCTTTGCTTCGCACTTGCGCACCTCGGTTTTTCTGCCACGTGCGCCGAGCCTAATTACTTTTTACCTTCCGACTTATGCAAGGCTCACCCAATGCACTCCTTTTGTCCACTCCTTCTTTTATGCACCCAATACAGGCTTTCAGGCCACCTGGATCACGATGTTCTCGGTTGGAGCTATGACAGTTGTAGGTTAGGTTCCCCTTGGTCCGTCTTCTTTTTCCACAATTAGCCCGCTTCCTGATGGAGCGAGCTACTTTTTGCCTAGCTCTCGGTTTAACGACTCTCGTCCCTATAACAAAAACTCCCCGCAGGGCAATTCCTCTGCAGCTACGAAATCTTTAATTTTCCTCACGAAGTGCACAGAATACGTCTTCTCTGTAACTCACCTCGACCGGAAGTCCCACTGCGGATAATACCGTCCCTCCATCTCCGGAATGACTGGCGAGAATGAAGAAAGTACAGATGTGCTGAAAAGGGTCATCGAACGGCTTGTCCACAAGATCCTGGCACGTCAGCTAGAAAAGGAGGACACCAAATTAATGCCCCCAACAGACGGGGAAGGAAGCGAAGGAGGGACGCGTCCTCACCGGAAGAAGGCGCAGGAGAATCCGCGGACCGCTGTCACGGGCCGGGCGGTATCCTTGGTCGTCGGTCGTGCCGACCCAGGGTCCTGGGATGGAACCGGGAGCACCTCGGGTATCTCACGAAAAGACTCCCGGGTGGCCGGGGCGAGTAAGAAAGAGGGGACCGACTCGGTTACTGCTAAAGCATGGACGACGGTGGAAGGCCGAAGGGGGCGGGTGGGGGCCCGGAAAGGGACCACGCCTGACCACCCCCCCGCAAAAGGCCGACGCGAGGATGAAAAGGGGAAAACCCGAAAGTGTAATAAGTTTGACAGGTGGGCGCGCAGGAGCTAGGGGAGCCCGCGGGAAAAACAACCTGACGGAGCTTTCTTGAGGGGAGTCAAAGTCCGGCCGCCACGCTGCGCGGCCGTCATGGTAATGGCTCTAAAGATCGGCGACGTCCGGCGATCCCCTGCTGGGATGGGTGCCGTTTGAGTGTGCTGTCCAGTTGTGGCCGCGAAAAGAATCGCGGAGCTGGGCAGAATCACCGTTGGATGGGTGAGTGCGCGAGTGCAACTTCTGCGGCCGAGGCCCTTGCAATGCTATCGCTGCATAGAGCTGGGCCACGTGCGGCGAGGCTGCACGAACCCGGTGTACAGATCGGGGACCTGTTACAGATGTGGCAGCACCGGGCATCTCGCCACCTTTTGCGAGCTGCCCGGCCTGTAAGGAGAGAGACTTGCTCGCCGAGCATCGCATCGGCGCGATCGGGAGCTGTGCGGCGATCCAAGCAGCCGGGAGGAAGAAAAAGACGGTGGCCACCGGCCGCGGCTCCACACGTGGTGGAGCTGCGGCTGGCGGGACCGTCATACCCTCGTCCACGACACCGGCAAAGACGTCGGGCGAGGGCGAGATGACAACGAAGATCGTGGTGATGATCACCACGATGGATCCCCCATCCGTCCCATGGATGTTGACGCCGCGGAGGAGGCGGACGCGGCGAAGACGCAATATCAGGAATAGGCGTCTGGCTCTTGCAAGCAAACCTGAACTATTCCTCGGGGGGACAGTACATGTTCGTCCAGTACTCTCCTGGAGAGTGGTTCAGGTCTGGGAATAATCGCGGACCCGTACGTTGTCCCGTGCTGGCTGGGCGACGATTGGGAGTCTGTCGCGATTGTCTGGAGCAGCGTGAATAGCTCTCCACCGTTTTCCATGGTGAGGGTGGAGGAGGGTTTATCCTAATAGAGTGGGGTGACCTCTTAGTGATGGTGTGCTATCTCGTACCCAGCCTCCCAATGGTAGATTACGAGGAGCGATTAGAACGGATGGGGGAGTGCCTTCGTAGGCACCTCCCCTGTCCCATACTTGTGGGGGGAGGGGACTTTAACGCCCACTCGGCGTTATGGGGATCCCCCCACATTAAGTAGGGGTAGAGAGGTGGAGGGGTGGACGGCAACCCTTGACCTCTGTCTCCTTAATCGGGAGGTCACTTTACTTTTTCGGGTAGCGTGGGGAGTCCATCGTGGACCTCACGTGGGACCTCACGCTTGCGATGGACAGGATGAGTGGCTGGCGCTTAACCCCCCCGGCCGCCTCGGTGACCATCACCTGGTCGAGATGATCGTGACCACAGCTCGCGCGCCGGTCCTCTCCCTGCCAGACTCTTAGCAGCGGGAGGAGAGGACGGAGAGGGAACGTCCCCGTTGAAAGCTCTCCGCGCTGGACCCCGACGACCTGCTAATCTCATTGGAGACTGCGACGTGGGCGGAGGGGTCGGGCGATGAGACCGCAGTAGAGGATGGGGCGAGGTGGCTCCGGGTAGCGTTGACCGATGCGTGCGACACTGCCATGCCTCGAAGTCGCCCGGCGCCGCTCCGCTCTACCTATTGGTGGTCAACGGGCTTGGCGGAGCTCCGCCAGCCGTCATAGTGGCGAGGCGCGCTCATCTCCGCATGAAACAGTGACAGCGCGCGACGGAAGGTGGCCCGTGCGCATAATGCTCTGCGGGAGATCCGTGGAGTGCTGCGCCTGGCCATCCGAAATGCCAAGCGTGGAGAGCCCTTCTGGCTACAATCAACACGAGTCCCTAGGGGTAGCCGTATAAGTTGGTCCTGCGGAAATTGCGATCATGGACGCCCCCAGTGACCGAGGTGTTAAACCACGGCTACTGACGGAAGTCATGGACACTCTCTTTCCCGTAACTAGGGCTTTGGGGATCCCGCCGTACTCGGGCTGTCCCTCGGACTGGAGAGAGAACCTGCTGGAAATCAGCGCCGTGGAGATGACCCGGACGGTGAACCGACTGAGTGATCGCTTGAGGGCACCGGGACTGGACAGAGTGCAGGGAGGGAAGTTGAAACGGTTTTTCAGCCTCTGCCTCAGCCAGGGACGTTTCCTCCGTGTGTGGAAGATTGCGTATTTGGTGCTCCTTCGCAAGCAAGGGCGCTTCGTGGGGGAGCCATCGACCGATCTGCTTACTGGACGACATCGCAAAGCTACTCGAACGCGTAGTGGCGGAGCGAGTCGTCCAGCACTTGTTCATGGAGAGCCCGGATTTATCACCGGGGCAATACGGTTTCCGTTCAAGGCCGTTCCACCGACGATGTTATTCGTCAGGTGCGATCTCTGACAGGGGCCATAACCACCGATGGGAGGGTCGCGTTGGCGGTGTCATTAGACATTGTCAACGCGTTTAATACCCTCCCGTGGGGCAGAATCGTGGAAGAGCTACATGCGCACAATGTGCCGGCATACTTGATCGCCATTATCAGCGATTATTTCAGAGACAGGGCGTTGGAGTTCTGCTGCAAAGGAGGATACTGGTGCAGTAGCTCTGGTGCGGTGTTTCGCAGGGATCCGTCCTGAGTTCGCTCCTGTGGAACATCGCGTACGACGCGGTCCTTTCCCCCGGGGGGCGCTTTCCCCCGGCTGCCACCTGGTCTGCTACGCGGACGATATCCTCATGATGACCGAGGGAAGGGATTGGGACGCGGCGGTTATGAGCGCCAACATCGCGGTGCAATGCGTGTTGCGCTCCATAGAGGGACTGGGGCTGAAGGTATCTTCCCACAAGACAGAAGCGTTGTTTCTGCACAACGTGGCTTG
>NW_017305984.1:3543-8337 GCF_001594115.1 Trachymyrmex septentrionalis | reverse complement strand
GGGGGGGGGGCCGAATCGGTTGTGTCGAATCTAGCGATATCGCGTTTCATCCCCTCGTACTCGACGCGATATATAAGATTGTCCGTGTCGGTGTATATGATTTTGCATTTGTGTCTTTGCATCCGCGAGTCGCGCGATCCTCGCCACCACGGATTGTCTGTGTCCAACTGTGAGGCTTGGCACGACAAAGTTCTTCGAGCTGCTTGATGCACTCGTCACATCATTGCAGCCACGCAGAATACTCCACCAGAGTAGCGATCTGATCGCACTGCTTCAGTTTGCGTTCCACTCGCTCGTGGTTTTCCATGCCTTTTTTTCAATCTTTAGTTCACGTTGCACTCTTTTGCGGAGCACTTGCACGTTATTCGTTCACATTGCACCACTACGATATAGCGAGATTCGCACACCTATGTCTCTCTTTTGCGGATTACCGAGAACATACATCACATCATCTATATTATAGTCTTCAATGTCTCTACGATCCTCCATCATTACTTGTTCCATTATCTCGTCGAGTTTCATATTTCATTTACTATACTATTCACAGTACTATTCGCAATAGTTTTTCAATTTGTGCAGACTTGTTGCACGTAAATACAGTATACAGTGGCACTATGCAATTCGTGCAAGACCGATCGCCTAATGCTTCAATATAATCGATGTCGTGCTTCCTTACAAGATACATACCCTCAGTGTCAGCTAAACGGATCATGCATGTTGCACTTACAGTTAAAACCCGTTATATAGTAATACTAGATCATGCAGTGTTTAGTACGGCTGTTCAATGCACGGATTTCCGGAGATGGCACAAATTTTTCTACATGATCCGTATCGTGCTCGCTTAAGTCATTAGCAAAACCAGTATCGTCGGATAACACTTCTTCGTCGGATGAATCTTCGTTCATTATCTTCTCAAACTCTGCTTTCAAGTCTTCTTCAATTTCTATTATAAACACCTTGTTTATAATATTCTCGAGTTGTCGCGGGTCCAATATTCTTGACTATGTCGGTTATATCCTTGACGTTTGCACAATAGTTAGCTACACTTTTCACGTTGCTCTTATTGCAATCGATTCGACAGTCTCCCAAAGTATCAACTGAGGTGTCGAGCATTTATGACCTATTGTATATATTTTGTTACGTCCAGTAGATACTTCACGATTTCTCCGTTTCGAAAATTTCAGCAAAAATAGTCGTTAGGACAGAGCGCGAACACAAAAGCGTTAACGGTCACCGATCGGCGAGCGTGGCAATATGCAAAAAATGTATCATTAGAAATCTTCCTAACGATATTGGAAACATAAGCAAAAATATAAATCCTCAGAATTGCCTGATTCACGGCATTAAAATTTACGACAAAGGTTACAAACCATGTAGAGAAAATCCTGTTTAAACACGATTGGTTCAGTAAATACAAAATCTAAATGTAGATCAGAGATCGCGTGTAGATAAAAACTCATATTTCCAAACGCGTAAAAGCAAGTTAAAGGGCGTTTTTTTATCAAGAACAGAAAGTTGGTAAAATAAATGTAGAATGGCACAGCGTAGCTTTTGATTTTTTAGATTGTTGATCGTAAAATTTAAGTAAATACTGCCTAGACAAGAGAACGCATATTCAAATAATAAAAGAAAAATCGATGACAAAAAAGAGGTGCGTTTGACTCGGAGTACTCGCTTTTGTGCGGATATCTGCACATCCTGCCTTCCACATTTACTACAGAAAGATTTGTTTTTTTGTTTAGCAACCGAAACATCGGCGCTTCTCTTAACACGTCGCGACATGTCACAGATCTGACAGTGTATATAAATAGTGTACAAAGCTTTTTTCATTCAATCATAAATTTTAGTTACGAGCGATAAAACATAGATCGAGTAAAAGAATATATACGTCCAAAATCGGTCGAGCGCAAAGGATACTGTCCCTTGTCGCCAGGTCGCCCAATCCATCACCATTGGAGGAAAAAGATATTGGAAATGTCTTGGCGAAAAAGCATCAAAGTCACCACGTTTTCATCATCAACGTTATCAACGTCATCAAAATATAAGCTATAAGATATTGCATTTAAGGTGACTAGTGCTAATGTACTTTATTCTCTGCTAAAAAGCGAATAGTGATCAAAAAGTTCTTTGTTCCTTTTTTTCCAGAAACTGCTGCTAGCGATGTCCGAGCCACCGATTACATTTGAATGTTGCCGATCGCAAAAAAAAATATAATAAAATCAGTGTAACAAGATGTAAATAAAAAGAAATTCGTTCGCATCACTACACACACACACACACACACACACATACACACACAAACACACACACACGCGCGCACGCACTCACACACACACACACATATGAGGGCAAGTCAATAAGTTTTTAAAAAACAGTAAAACATTATTTTTTGATCGATTCATTTTTATTTCTCAACATAGTCTCCTTTCAACTCGATACACTTGATCTAACGATTCTCCAACTTTTTTAAGCCGTTCAAATAATATGATTTGTCCAATCCTTCAAAATAAGTCTCTGTTTCGGCGATGAGCTACTCTCTGATGGTGAATCTCTTTCCTCCAAACCATTTCTTCAGGTTTGGAAACAAGGGGCTAAATCTGGCGAATATGCTGGATGGGAAAGCAATTCGTAGCGGAATTCGTTGTATTTGGCCATCGATGCCAGGCACGTATGATCTTGTGCATTGTCTTGATGGAAGAGCACTGTCTTCTTCGCCAAATGGGGACGTTTTTTCTTTAAAATATTGTTGAAATGGTCCAATAAGGCTGCGTAGTAATCGTCATTGATCGTTTGCTTCAACGGAAGGTAATCGATATGAATTATACCGCGTGCATCCCAAAAAACTGTGGTCATCACCTTTCCGGCCAACTTTACGGTCTTTGCCTTCTTCGGAGCTGATTCACCCGGTGAAGTCCATTGTTTTGACTTCCTTTGTCTCGGATGTAAAATAATGGATCCATGTTTCGTTCACAGTAATGAATCGACGCAGAAATTCATCTGGATTACGTTGAAACATCAAACATTGTTTTGAAATTGTCACACAATCGCGCTTATCCACAAAGAGCAAAAGGCACCCATCTTGCCGATAGCTTTTTCATACCCAATTGTTCGTGCAATATTGAAATCACTGTACCATGTGATATGCCTGTCGCCTCAACAAGCTCGTGCACTTTCACTCGTCGATTAGTAAAAACAATATCGTGGACTTTATCGATAATTTCTGGCGTACCAGCCTCAATTGGAACGAGGTACATCACATGTGGATGTACCATGTTTAAATTCATTTACGTTGTATATAGTCGCAAACGCTGATGCAGATGTGCTACGAACATCATTCAACTCGGCTTTGATTTCTTTCGGCGTTAAACCTTTCATGTGTAGATGTTTGATCACTGCATGAAATTCGTTTTTTTTTATTTTGCGAAAAATACAAAGGTTGTCCACTTTAATCGTCTATAAAAATGAAACCACGCGATGAATTCCGCAAAATTGATGATTTCCTTAAAATTTGACAGTAATCAGCTGAAAGATACTACTTGTCAAAAAGTAATGTAACATGACACTGCGAATGCCTTCTGATAGATTTTCTAAGAACTTATTGACTTGCCCTCGTACATACCGCATATATGTATACGCTCTAACACATAGTGGTTTAGATATCTACTTACAAAATATCAGTGTAATAAGATGCGAATAAAAAAATTTTTTTGTTCGCATCACTATATATGTTCTTTCTTTTACTCCGCGTTCGTCCTATCCTTTGCCTCAACGCGCTAGTATAAAACCATATTGAAAAAATTGCATCATAAAAAAAAGGACTTTTATTTTATTGTTTCATTTCTTCTGTCTTTTCTTTAATATCACGTTACGCACTCTGACATCGTCGCACTCTATCTTTTTCTAACATGTGAGTCTTTGTTACCTATACATTTTTTGTGGCACCTAGAGTTTCATAGTTTTATAGTCTGCAAACATTTATGATCTTAAGTGTTTCATATGCAGCGCAAATGTAAATGTATCTTAGATAGTCTCGCTATGGCAAAGGATGTTTTTCAGAGTCTTTGCCGAATCTCCTCTGCGCGAGGATAGTGAGTATAGTGAATAGTTTGCACTGTGATTTTTTTATAAACATGCAAGAGTATTCTCCCATTTATCATTACTGATAAAATATTTTTGCACGTTTATGTCATTAAGTGAAAGTAGAAATAACAATGATAATTTTTTGATTATAGAAAAAACTTTTGTCGACTTTTTCCCAGGAAATTAACTATGAGCAATTTAAGAGATTTGATAGAGATCCGTTACGAGAATCTTGTCGAAGGAGTAAGTAGTTTTTCCTTTTTTATTTTATTAAATTTTTTTAGCGAATTTGTGTTTCTCACATTTTATTTTTTTTTCTTTTTCAAGTATCTCATGATTGACAACGAACCAGTTGACAGGATGCAATTGCGGAATGAATTGGGGGTGCAGATCATTTCCTCGGTAAGTTCATTAGAAATAGATTATTTTTCTAATTCAATTTTATAATACATTTTTTTTTAATTTACTTTGTATTCCATGTTTCAGGAGACACATCATAACAACATAAAAATTAAAAGTTTTATGAATATAATAACTGAATAATTCGTGGTGCCAGATGGCAATTTAGAAAGGAACGGGTGGATATGTGGGAGGAATCCGATTTCAATTTGATGGAACTTATTTGGTCTCTGGCCCGATTCGGAGCTTGAATATTGGAATTGTAAGTATCATACATTTATATTATATGTAAATTTCTCTTATATATATATATAT
>NW_017305984.1:0-1021 GCF_001594115.1 Trachymyrmex septentrionalis | reverse complement strand
ACTATTGTTCCCACTTTTTGACATAAAAGATGTCTAGAAAAATAATTTAGATAGCGACCAGAAAAAGTAGATTTGTGGTATCAATTCTGAATAAGAGTATTTCTTTTTTTAATTAAGCAGACATCAAGAAAATTTAATTTGTCCTCATCTATTTCAGTAAATTTTAATCTGGGATGGAATGAATTAAAGGTATTCACCAGTGTGTCAATGTGACGCATCATATGCTAACGCAATGTCATCAACATACCTCACATAAAAGGACGATGAAATTGGAAGTCTCTGTAATGTTTTCATTTCTAGATCTTACATAACAATATCCGATACAATGGGTGATAATGGTGAACCCATCGGAACACCAAAAGTCTGTTTATAAAATTTCGTTGAAAATTGTTGAATTAAGTACTAATTCCAACGCTTTAAAAAATTCCATTTTGAGTATGTTCGTTTTTCTTTTAATGATATGTCATCTTCTCTCTATGCCTCCAAAAACCAAGTCAGTAGGTACATTTGTGAATAACGAAACCACGTCAAGGGATAAAAGAACTTTGTTGTCAGAGATTGTCAAATTAGAAATGTGTTTAGTCAAATAAAAACTGTTCTTGATAAAACTGTTTACTACTGGTATACTGTCGTGTAATATGTCATTTAAAAAAGGTTAGATTATAGATAGGGCTCCCTATTGAAGAAACTATGATACGAAATAGGTAACCTACTTTATGTATTTTCGAAAGACCATATGCAAGAGGCGCAACAGGGTCAGAAGCGTTCAATTTGTCATAAACGGAATTCTCGACGAAACCGTGCTGCTTTCATCCCTTTAATAGCGTCTTAAGTTGTGTTAACATTTTATTAACTGGATTGTGTGTCAGTAACTTATAAGTCTCAGTATCAGACAGTAAAGTTTCCATTTTTTGTACGTATTCAGTCTTGTCAAGTGCCACCATATTATCCTTATTCGCCCTTGTAAAAAGAACATATGGATTGTTTTTAACAAATGATTTCGCTGGCTTGATTGAAGAAA
>NW_017305983.1:19485-19777 GCF_001594115.1 Trachymyrmex septentrionalis | reverse complement strand
AGGAAGTCCGTTCAACCTGCACAACATCCGACGCCACCTTGTCCGCGATTGGGCCATCACCAGTAAGATCACATTATTTAACATCGAGTGGTCCCTCCCCGTCTTTCTCTCTTGCTTTTTGGGACCCTCATTAAAACTAAAATTTTTTTTGTGCGTTCACGCCGACAGTTTGCCCCTCGTCGCCGCCGCTTGACGAGAACCGCCCGATCGCGCCGACTCGCCGCCCGCGCTCAGGTTTTCCGTCAGCAAAACCAATCGGTGGTCTCGGAACCGACTCCCCTTATACAATTCC
>NW_017305983.1:4223-19057 GCF_001594115.1 Trachymyrmex septentrionalis | reverse complement strand
TATATATTTTGCTATACATCCGGGGCCTGGATTGAACTGCAATCGGAACCGAAAATTGTTTCAAAACTCTTTTTTTTAGTGAACCGAATCCAAATTTTGTAAAGTTTACAATAGCGAAACCGTAACCAATCTGGTAAAATTTTACGTTTTTTTTTATTCTCTTTTCGGTTCTTAATTTTTGTTCTGCTTTTTCCTTTATCCAAATCATCAATGTTCAATTTAATACCATCGTCGCCAGCTCTCCTAATAATCGGAATGCAAATACTTCCAAACTCATGTGATATAAGAAATCCGGGATCGCGAGACATATTTAATGTAAACTTTTTTAAGATACTAGCATTTTTTTTATTTAGATTTTTCGTACCAACATCTTGCAAGAATTTATTTTAAGTCATGAAATTCAAGAATATATATATAGACTTTATGTAATAAGTGAGATCTATCTAAAAGAATAAAATAAGTTGTAAGAAAGAACTGAGAGAAATGTGTTTATTATAATATTTACATAATTTTTCTTCAGAGTTACGTGATCAGTTAACGCTTCTCTTCGACTAGGCTCTCTAGATTGATCGGATAAACACGCTCTCTCTGTTTTTCTCTTTTTCCTCCCCTTTCCCCTTCCTCTTCTTAATAAAATAAATTTAAAGAATAAATAGAAGAAAGCGAGTAAGTAGAACAAAAAAAAGCAGTACTAAATTATAATTTTTACGGTTTCGATTTTTTTGCCGGTAAAAAAAGAACCGAAACTGAAACCGGAACATTTATTTGATATTTTATTAAACCGGAACCGGAATCCAACCGAGAAAAAACCTTTCTGGTCCCTGCTACACACTTTATTGATTTTATTTAAAATTTAATTTTTTTAGAAGATACAAGGAAAAAATATTCAAATTCTCAAGAAATACATCAGCCATATCTTAAGATGATCTTAAAATAAGAACGGACTATGAATATTACCTTACGTTTCGTTTTATTTCATTCTCTGCCATAGCCTTTTTATACTTTGGGACTTATATGTTTTGACGGGAGTAGATAGTATCGATGAGTCAATATTATTAATCGACGTATGACAAGATTGTTGAAGTTAGAGCAATTCGAATTGCACAAATAACAATTGAATCGGGCCAAAGTGTTCGATAAAAGAGACTTTAATAATACAATTGATGTTCAAACTATAACAAACAAGCAAGATATTATAAAAACATTAGGCCTTTGGTGGCAGCCAAGCAGCGATAAATTGCAGTTTTAATGCGGAGACGAAAGGTAACATATTATCATCAATTTCCAAATTATTTGATCCTCTAGGATTGGCGAGTCCATTGGTTCTCAAGGTCAAGATGATCATGCAACGCACTTCGCAATTTAATCTCGGGATGATAAATTGCCACCGAATTTGCGGTGAGTGTGACTGGATATGGCCGGAGTCGGTACAATGCGAATACCGAGTCATCGCCAAGATCTGATGTACAAGAGCAAATCAATAAATTTTTAGAAAAACATAGTAAAACATTTTTTTTTATCGATTCCTTTTTATTTCTCAACATAGTCTCCTTTTAGCTCGATACACTTGATCCAACAATTCTTCAACTTTTTCAAGCCGTCCGAATAATATCATTTGTCCAACCCTTCAAAATAAGCCTCTGTTTCGGCGATGAGCTGCTCTCTGGTGGTGAATCTCTATCCTCCGAACCATTTCTTCAGGTTTGGAAACAGAAAATAGTCGCAGGGAGCTAAATCTGGCGAATATGCTGGATGAGGAAGCAATTCGTAGCGGAATTCGTTGAATTTAACCATTGGTGCCGGGCATGTGTGAACCCGTTGTCTTGATGGAAGAGTACTTTCTTCTTCGCCAAATGGGGGCGTTTTTTCTTTAAAATGTTGTTGAAACGGTCCAATAAGGCTGCGTAATAATAGCCATTGATCGTTTGCGTCGAAAGGTAATCGGTATGAATTATACCGCGTGCATCCCAAAAAACTGTGGCCATCATCTTTCCGGCTGACTTTGCGATTTTCGCCTTCTTCGGAGCTGGTTCACCCGATGAAGTCCATTGTTTTGACTGTTCCGTCTCGGGTGTGAAGTAATGGATCCATGTTTCGTCCATAGTAATGAATCGACGCAGAAATTCATCTGTATTACGTTGAAATATCTTCAAACATTGTTTTGAAATCGTCACACGGTCGCGCTTATGATTCACAGTGAGCAAACGCGGCATCCATCTTGCCATAGCTTTTACATACCTAATTGTTCGTGCAAAATTGAAATCACTGTGCCATGCCTGTGGTATGCTTGTGGTCTCAACAAGCTCGCGCACTTTCACTCATCGATTAGTCAAAACAATATCGTGGACTTTATTTTTTAATGATTTCTAGCGTAGCAACCTCAATTGGACGTCCCGAACGAGGTGCATCACATGTGGATGTACGACCACGTTTAAATTCATTCACCCAATTGTATACAGTCGCAAACGCTGGTGCAGATGTGCTATTATCCAACTCGGCTTTAATTTCTTTCGGCATTAAATTTTTCATATGTAGATGTTTGATCACTGCACGAAACTCGTTTTTTTCTATTTTGCAAAAAATACAAAGGTTGTTCGCTTTAATCATCTATAGAGATAAAACCACGCGATGAATTCCGCTCAAAATTGGACAGTTGAAAGATGCTACTTGTCAAAAAGCAATGTGACATGAGGGCACTGCGAGTGCCCTCTGACAGATTTTCTAAGAACTTATTGACTTGCTCTCGTACATTAACTTATATGCATTTTGCCATAGGGCATATGTTTATGTACAAGCGTTTTACAACAAAAGGTGAGTTGTATCGAGATTGTTGTGTATTAAATCGCGCGTAGTGCCAGTTAAGAGAGTGACGATTCCGCGATTGGAGTTATGCGGAGCAATAGTACTGGTCGATTTAATTTGGATTATCTTGGAGTCATTAATTATCATAAGGTTTATGTATGGAGCAATTTGTTAATTGTTCTCACGTGGATAAGGGGAGGAACAGAAAGCCTTCGTTTTCAATAGAATTAGTAAAATTTAATCCATTTTACCAAATAGTCATTGGGAACACGTTGGGAGGGAGAATCCCGCGGATTTGATTTTGTGCGGTGCGACTCTCGATGGCTTCAGTACGAATTGATTGGTAGTCGAATCCGACATGACTTTCAGAATTTTTGAGGGAGTCAACAACTGACTCGCATAAATGAGCTGTCTGAGCAAGATCTCGAAATAATATAATCCGAGGAAAAACTTGAAAGGCGAACTTTCGTTTCTCAATCCGCCTCCGATTTTATAATCGAAACAATTTTGGGCAAATTTTCCTCTTTGATTAAGATTGAACGAGTGTTGGTGTGGTGTCAATAATTTATTGTAAAATTAAAGGGTAAGTTTTCGGATCACGAGTTTGGTAGCTTATCGGTTAAAGAATTGTAACAATGATAATTGATGTTAAAATCTAGAGACAATTATTTAAAAGAGAGATGCGCGAGTTGACCAGCAAGGGTCATGTAAACAAGAGCAGTGCTCTTATAAACCTAAGCCCATTCGTAGACAGAGAAGGAAGACTAGAGCGACAATAGATCGATTTTGAATTATAATAAAAAATATCCTATCGTCTTGCCTACGAGGTACCGATTTATAAGTGTAAGAAATGTAAAAAAAATAGGCATAACAGAGAAGCTATCAGCGTCAGGGCTGTGTGATTCGATAGGAGGAAGTCTATTAATATGGAGGAGACCAAGCCTCGGTTCGAATTCCGGAGCGCTCTGATATTTTTCTTGTCGCTTATTTCTTAGCTTCAGAAGTAGATATTGCCTGCTACCCTTCAGAGGGAGAGGGCTAGAATTTTGGAAAAATGTTCTGGGGTCAGTTGCTCTAGGAATCGAAGTCAGTGGCGAAGATGCCCAAAGTGTGCTCGAAATGATTCAATAAAAGAGGGACTGAAACTCATAGTCAGAACGGACAGAATTTGTAAATTGCTCAGGATGATCAGTGGATGACTGGTTTAGCTAATAATATTATTATTATTATCCTTTCACTGGCCAAAATTTGTCTTAGAATTTATATACAAATTGAAATACATTTCAGAAATATAATATCTTCTACATTTTATACGTTTATAAGTCCGGAAAACTAATTCAGCGCGCAGTTCGAATGACCATAAATGGCATATATGCATGTACATATTACATGGGCTGAAAAGTCCCGGGATTTTTCAATAGGTGGCGCCACTAGAAAATGAACATTACTCATTTCGAGAGGCTCATCTGTCACTAGTTTATGTATAAAATTTCATGACATTTCGTCCATTCGTTTACAAGCTACAGTCGTTTAAATGACGCTACTTTCGCCTTCGTAAAAAAAATGGAAAAACAGGAATATCGCATCTTGATCAAACATTGTTTTTTTATGAGAAAAACTTCTGAACAATCATTGCAATGGTTGCAGAAATGTTATCCCACATCTGCTCCTTCGAGAACAATAGTTTATCGGTGGTTTAGTGAATTTAAAATGGGTCGTACAAGCACCGAAGACCCACCTCGCTCTGGAAGGCCAAAAGAGGCTACGAATGCGGAAATCGTAAAGCAAGTGCATCGAATCGTTTCGAGTGATCGTAAAGTGAAGTTGCGCGAGTTAGCTGAGGCCGTGGGCATCTCAAAAGAACGGACGGGATACATTTTGCACGATCTTTTGAAGATGAAAAAGCTATCGGCGCGATGGGTGCGGCGTTTGCTGACCGTCGACCAAAAACAGCAGCGCGTTGATGATTCAACGGCCAGTTTGGCGTTGTTGCAGCGTAATCGAGCGGACTTTTTTCGACGTTTTATGACGATGGATGAAACGTGGGTCCATTACCATACGCATGAGTCCAATAGGCAGTCTGCAGAGTGGCTGGAAAGCCACGAAAGCCGACCAAAGCGGCCAAAAGACCAACGCTCGGCCGGGAAGGTTATGGCCTCCGTTTTTTGGGATGCGCATGGCATAATCTTCATCGATTACCTGCAGAAGGGAAGAACAGTCACAGGAGAGTATTATGCAGCGTTATTCGACAAACTGAACGTCAAAATAAAGAAAAAATCCATATGGCGAAGAAAAAAGTTCTGTACCATCACGATAATGCACCGTCACACACGTCCTTGAAAGCGATGGCCAAATTGGACCAATTACGATTCGAATTGGTTGCTCACCCACCGTATTCTCCAGACTTGGCCCCCAGCGATTATTATCTGTTCCCAAACCTCAAGCGGTGGTTCCAGGGAAAGAGATTCAGATCGAATAAGGAAGTCATCGCGGAAACCGAGGTGTATTTCGAAGACTTGGACCTTTCGTACTACAGAAAGGGCATCGAAATGTTGGAAAATCGCTATACCAAGTTTATCGCCCTCGAAGGCAACTATGTTGAGGAATAAATATAAATTTGCCCAAAAAACGCTTGTTTTCATTAAAAATCCCGGGACTTTTCAGCCTATGTAGTATAAGGTGTAGTAAAAAGAAATCTATTATTTTTGCATTAAATTGAAGGCTTTATTTAGCATAGTTAGAATGATCTGATAGGTCAAATATGCACCGTTTTGTTCGATAACTTGTTGCCATTTTGAAGGTAATATTATTATGCCTCTCTCGTAGAAACCCTCGTCCCTATTGACAAAAAACTGGGACAGTCGATTTTCACAAGCTTCTCTTGAGGCGAATTTTTCACCAGCAAAATCATTTGCCATAGACAGGAACAGGTGGTAATCACTTGGTGCCAGGTCCGGACTATAAGGTGGATGCATAAGAACCTCCCAACCAAGCTCCCGGAGCTTCTGGCGAGTCACTATCGATGTGTGTGGTCTGACGTTGTCTTGATGGAACACAATTCCTCTCCTATTGGCCAAAGCTGGCCGCTTCTGGGCGATTGCTTCTTTCAGACGGTCCAATTGTTGACAGTACAGGTCCGAATTAAGAGTTTGGCCGTAGGGGAGCAGCTCATAGTAGATGATTCCCTGCCAATCCCACCAAACACACAGCAAAACCTTCCTGATCGTCAATCCTGGCTTGGCCACCGTTTGCGCCGGCTCATCGCGATTCGACCACGACCGTTTTCGCTTGACGTTGTCGTAAGTGACCCACTTTTCATCACCAGTAACCATTCGCTTCAGAAATGGGTCGATTTTGTTGCGATTCAGCAGCGATTCGCAGATGGAAATTCGGTCCATGAGGTTTTTTTGCGTTAACTCGTGTGGCACCCATACATCGAGCTTCTTTTTGTATCCAGCCTTATTTAAATGGTTCCAAACGGTTTTTTGTGCAATGTTTAGCTCCTGGGCAATCGAAACAGTGCTTACATGACGGTCGGACTCGACGATTTCCATTATTTTATCGACATTTTCGACAATTGGCCTTCCAGAGCGTGGTGCATCTTTGACATCAAAATTACCGGAACGGAATCGACGAAACCAAAATTGCGCGATATTGACTGTTACAGTATCAGGACCATAAACACTATTCACATTTTCAGCCGCCTGGCTTGCGTTTTCGCCTTTATCGAAGAAAAACTGTAAAATATGGCGTATTTTCTCTTTGTTGGTGTCCATCTTTGACACGCGCTCAAACAATACTGACTCAAGCAATCACAAAACTGTCTGAGAAGTTTTTTTAGTACGAAATCTTATCTTTCTAACGCCATTTGGCGTAACCCGATCGCACTTATACAACGCGAGATACATATTACTAAAGCCATCTATTGGAAAAATAATAGATTTCTTTTTACTACACTAGTTTTATTATTTATTATTTTTTGGCGTGATGTTTCATCGCGTTTAATACAATATAGAATTTTATGTAAAAATTAAAAAATGTGGTTGACTCTTACTTCGCCCGCTGATTGAGTTTTGTTATTATTTTTACTACACCTAATATACTCGTACAGTGCCCGCCAAGTCTCGAGCCACTTGAAAATTTTAAATGGCATGTGGGTTCGTTTTTTAAGGGCTTTTTGGGACGAGAACAATGCGGACTGACCGAGGTCTCTACGATTTTTTTTCGATCGAGTTATGATCATTTGAACATTGTTTAGAAGAAAGAGTTACATCTCTTGTGTGTACATGTGCGTGCGCGCGCGCGCTTATCTTGGCTCATTTTTAATTAAATCGGTTTTTCAGAAACAGTTGATTTTGAAATTATATCATGGTATAGTCAGGATAAGTGGTATTGAATAATTCGGCTACTTCTTGATAGAACTTTATTGTGTCACCATATCCAAATTTACAAGCAACTACATATATACAATGTATGAGTACACATGAAATTCCACATTTCACATTGGCTCTTCACGTAAACAATTTTTTTATATCGTATGAAGGCCACGATGATATGAAACAGTAATGTTCCTTCAGAGTTAATGGGCACGTTCAAGCCGGATAAAGCGGCTAGCCTACTCGCCGAGCGATTAAATGTGATTGGTTGGATCTATAAGTAACAACCAATTATATTCATTTGCTCGGTAAGCAGTCTAGCAGCTTTGTTCGGCTTGAACGCGCCTAATGTTCCCTCAGAGAGCGATACATTACCTTATCTACTTATCTTCTTTATTTGCTATATTTTCATTCTAGTATATTTCTATTGTCAGAAAATGCTTTTGACCGATACGGAAAGGGTGACTGTATTGATAGGATATGATGGTAGAATAAGGTCCTATCGAGAAGTAGTCAAATTATTGAATGCCACTTATTCTGACGGTAATCCAATTTCAAAATCAACTGTTGAAAGAACTATTGCTCGTTCCCAAAGAATCGGTTTAATTAAAGATCTGGAAGACCCAAAAGCGCTACCAACTATAATAAAGCTTTAGATGTTCTGTAAGCTGTAAACGATAATCCTACATCGATCCGCACGCACGCACGCACACACGCACGCATGTATACGAGGTCTGTTCAAAAAGTATCGCGAATTTTGTGTTTTTTCAAAAATTATTTATTTATTCATGAATATCTATTTTGTCCCCTTCAAAGTAATCCCCATCAGATATTATACACTAGTGCCAACGTTTTTTCCAATCCTCGAAGCACTTCAAAAAATTATTTTTTGTGATCTTGTTCAGCTCCTCCTTCGATGCCGTCTTTATAGCATTAATCGTAGCGTAGCGTCGTCCTTTCATGGGCCTCTTCAGTTTCGGGAACAAGAAAAAGTCACAGGGGGCCAGATCTGGGGAATACGGTGGCTGCGGCATCATTAGTGTGTTGTTTTTGGTCAAAAATTCGCGCACAAGCAACGATGTGTGAGCAGGGGCGTTATCATGGTGCAAAAGCCAATTTTTGTTCTTCCACAAATCCGGGCGTTTCTGGCGGATTGCTTCGCGCAAATTGCGCATAACTTGCAGGTAATATTCCTTATTGACCGTTCCGATTGGCCAATACTATTTTCTTCACTTCATCAATGTTTTCGTCTGTTGTTGACGTGCTCGGGCGTCCGGCACGCTCTTCGTCGTTCACATCTTCTCGGCCCTCTGAGAACATTTTGTACCACCGATAAACGTTGCTTCGGTCCAAGGTAGCTTCACCATATGCCACAGTCAACATTCGGAATGCGTCCGCGCACTTAATTTTGTTTTTCACACAAAATTTGATACAGATTCTTTGATCCATTTTTTGGAATAGGCAAAAATCGAAGACGAGCCAAAACACGTGCAAGCAAAGCAGCTGTCAAAAATTAACTGAACATTCAAAATGGCCGAACTTGTCGGCATAAGTGAGAGACATGAGTACCAACATAACGCCACAAAAAATCGAAAATCGAATATACGTAACCCGCGGAAATTCAAAATTCGCGATACTTTTTGAACAGACCTCGTATACACAGCAGAGAGGGTTTAGAGTCATTAAATACTATGGAAGTGTCGAACCATGAGGTCCTCTTTGCTGTGATACATACGCGAGCATGCGCAAATACACACATACATAAGAAGTGCAAATCAAGCAACTTCCTCGAAGTGCTTGGGTAATGTCGGCGGTACTGTAAATTTCAAGCTTCATACATCTAAATAACAATGTTCAAATGATAAATTCTGCGAAAAAAGATCGTTGAGACCTCGATCAGTCCGCGTTGTTCTCGTCTCAAAAAGCCCTTTTTAAACGAACCTTTACTCGACATGCCATCTAAGATTTTCAGGTCCCTTTCTCCCTCCTCCCCCCGAGAATGTTAAGTAAGTGTTTTTGAGGTTCAATGAT
The DNA here is from genome assembly GCF_001594115.1 of Trachymyrmex septentrionalis. NCBI lineage: Eukaryota > Metazoa > Arthropoda > Insecta > Hymenoptera > Formicidae > Trachymyrmex > Trachymyrmex septentrionalis. Next base: position 9,848 of record NW_017305983.1, on the reverse strand, counting down.
AGATTTTACGATCCCGTTATATCCCTATAAATATCAATCCTACCAATCTCGAACCATTCAGAAATTATTCAGGTGGCCCGGGACTTTTGGCGGACACTGTATATAGATATATGTAATTCACATTAAATTATTTAAGTATTAAAGATCCACCTTCAATCGTTATAGGCATTTAATTTCTAGTTCGTATTGGTTGTGTTCTCATATGTACGGTCTAAAATAAGATTCTTATAAATAAAGATTTTATACATTTTTTCAGAATTTTTCGTATATGTGAATTACAAAATATTGTAAGATTTGTATTGTAGAAAAATCGGAAAAATTTTCTAAAAAGTTACAAAATTATACAGAAATTCTAAAAATTCTTAAATTTACATAAAAATTCTGGAACATCATATGAAAAGTTGTGAGAAAAATTTTATAAAGCTGATGAGAATTTTTCACAGATCTTTCATATAATTTTTCAAAATTTTTATGTAAATTTTAGAATTTTTACAATTTCTGTGTAATTTTATAATTAAATAAATTTTTCTACCAATAGTTTTAGTTTAGTCCAAGTAGTCTTAGTTTAGTTAAATTAGCTCTAAAATCTAGGAAAACAATTCTGGACGTGCTGAATTTTTTGTAACCTTATTTTGACATAACAAATAACGATACAAAAATCTTTATCAATATATTGTACGGCCGCCATATTGGCCTATATCAAAGATACCAAAAAATCGATTTTTTGAAAGTAATTCACGAACAATTGTATACAAAAAAAATGTTTTATGTAAAAATTGGAGAGCATTATATTCTCTATAAAAAAAATAATATGAAATTTTTTTATAAATCCAACCTTTTTCAAAAAAAGTGCAGTAAATATACGAGGGTGGTCCCAGAAGTACCCGACCTAACAAAGAAAACACAAAAAATTTGGGAAAAAATATCTTTATTTCTCAACATAGTCTCCTTTTAGCTCGATACACTTTTCCCAGCGATGTTCAATAGCTTCGATGGCCTGTTTATAGTAAGAACCGTTGAACTCCTCAAAATAGCCATTAACCGCAGACTCCACCTCTTCATTGTTGGTAAATCTTCTACCACCGAGCCATTTTTTCAAGTTTGGAAAGAGAAAATAATCCGAGGGAGCTAAATCTGGCGAATAGGGTGCGTGGGGAAGCAATTCGAACTTTAACTCATTGATTTTGGCCATCGCGATAATGGATGTGTGAACTGGTGCATTTTCTTGATGAAACAACACTTTCTTTTTCGCCAAATGTGGCCGTTTTTCCTTGATTTCATCACCCAAACGCTGCAATAAGTTCGCATAATACTCGCCATTGATTGTTCTTCCTTTCTGAAGGTAATCAATGAAAATTATGCCACGCGCATCCCAGAAAACTGACGCCATGACCTTGCCTGCCGATGGAACTGTTTTTGCTTTCTTCGGAGCCGATTCCCCCTTTTCAGTCCATTGCTTCGACTGTTCCTTCGTTTCAGGTGTGAAGTGGTGGACCCATGTTTCATCCATGGTTATGAATCGGCGCAAAAATTCGGCTTTGTTGCTGCGAAACATCGCCAAACATTCGATTGAAACATCCTCTCGACGCTGCTTTTGTTCGATTGTGAGCAAGCGCGGCACCCACCTTGCGCACAGCTTTCTCATCTCCAAATTTTCAGCCAATATGTGATGTACAGCACTTTTTGAAATGTTGACCATGTCTGCTAGCTCGCGCACTTTCAATCGACGATCACCCAATACCATTTTGTGGATTTTCTTCACCATTTCTGGCCACCTCACTTGGTCGACCACTGCGATGTTCGTCTTCGCAGCTCGTACGGCCTCGTTTAAACTTCTGCCACCTAATATTTTATTGTTGTAAACGAAGGAGCAGACTCCTCTAGAGTAGAATCCAGCTCGGCTTTGATATTGATTGGGCTAAGACCTTTCAAATGAAAGTATTGTATCACATAACGATGACCAATTTTTTCCATCTTTGCAAATTCACCGAGATCGTCCACTATTGATGGCTGCCAAACAAATACTGAACAACGTAGCGTCTTCAAACTTCATAGTTAAGCTTTAGAAAGTTGGTGCTTCCCCTACAGTGATTTTTTTTATACAACAACCGCCATCTGTACGTCAGGTCGGGTACTTCTGGGACCACCCTCGTACTGTAAACAAATGGTAGGATAAAAATGAATCAAATAACCGTGCTTTCCTGCCGAGTCATTGTATAAAGATCAGAAAGCGAGAAGGTAAATATACAAACCAAAATAGAGAAATTTTATTTTTAATCATATTAAAAAAATTACTCGTGAAATTTCAACAGTTCAATAAAAATGAAATAAGCGAGAAGAAAAATAAGAAAAATAAGTCAACAATAATAAACAATCCCATATTCTTTATGATATCATATGTTTCCACGATTGCTGAAAAATTTAGAAAATTTTTTAGGAATAATTGAACAATACATAGCTTACGTGAGCATAAACAAATTAAGCTCTTTTACAATAATAAAATAAAAAGATAAATTATCGTCAGTGCTACGTTACAATGTAGTTTACAAAATAAATTGTAAAAATTGCAGTGCATCATACGTAGATCAGACTAAACGTCTATTAAAAACAAGAATTAAGGAATATTACAACCATATTAATAGAAATACAGATCAGAATTCGGTTATTACATAACACAGACTAGACTTTAACCATAATTTTAATTGAAACGAGGATCAAATATTAGACGAAGAAAAAGTTCTCGATAGATTATCTCAGAAGCAATTCATATAAAAAAACAAAGAAATGGTTTAAATATACAAAGTGACACCGATTTATTAGACCCGCTATATAATGACATTGTTTGTGTATAAATGTTGCTTTCATACTTTATAATGTATTCTTTTATAAACAATTCTTTTGTCTTGACCTCTCATTCTCAGTTTAAACCTCAACGTATACAGATCGTCTTGTATCAATTTGTACAGAACATCGTTAATCTGTTCTCAAGTAAGTCTTAAAATATTAAAAATTATCCTATCATGGTGAGTTCCCCTACCTCGAGAATATAAACGTCAAAAAGAGTGAAAGAAAAAGAAAAAAGAAAAATAAATGAAAAAATGGAAATAATGGAAATATCGAAATAGTGATGACAATTTTTCTTTAATATATGTATATCAGAATAAAGAAGTAGGAGAGAGGTGAATAAAATTCATTTGTTTATTTAAATAGACATTTGTCTAGTTTACATCATGCACTTGATACACGTACTAACTAGTAACTTTCTATTAAATTATTTTAATTTCAGCGATGTATTCAAAGAATGATGTAACGATGTATTGTACTAAATTAGTACAATATGCGTATATCAAAATGATTAATTAAGTACACATATCATGTATATGTTTACAATATCGCCGAAATTAAGATCATTCAATAGAAAGTTACTAGTTAATACCCCTATCAAGTAAACTAGACCATTGCGTATGTTACGTGCAGACCCCAAGATTTTTTTTATTTTAATGGGAAGAAGGAATTAGGAGGGGGTCAAGAAAGGACGCAATCGACACTGTTCTTGTGGTCGCTCTGAGGTGGGTGCCGCAAGTCCGAAGCACTTGATTATGTCTCAGATGTGGGTCAACGTCGATACGCGACGCTATTACCCAATCCGAGATTGTGCATCCGTCCTCTTTTAGGTCAAGGAACTTAATCCTTTTGACCAGGGATTGGACCAGTACGATCTTTGTCAAGACGCAGCGAATCGAAAGAATGCCAAAATAAAATTTAGGCAATCATTTAGATATATATATATAAATATATATATATATATATATATATATATATATATATGTTTATTTAATTTAAGTGTATATTATTATAAACGCTAACTTTGTTTAGATATTCGTATATAAATATATGGATATAGCTCCGCCGGATGTACGCTTTACAAGTTGCAATAACTGTGTGTGTGTGATACATGTATTGTTTTTACAGAAATCGATGCTAGAGAAAAATATAATAAGTTTCTGTGTGAATGTGTGCATTAAAGGGCAGGAGAGAAACTTCTTATAGGTTTGATGAGATGTTCCAGTGATTGGTATATCTCATCATAAGATGTGTTGTCTTCCGGAGAGACTGGAGAGTAAGAAGGAGCAGAGAGTTCTGAATTTTGGAAATTATCGAGGATAGGAGAATAGCAGGGGGAAAGGAATTCAAAATCCAAGGGAGGATCTGGAGGTATTACTAGGGGAACTATTGGTTGGGTTGTCGGAGGTCTATGAAAGGGACGATCGGAGGAGCCTTGATCTCGATATTTTTGGCACAAATGAGTCCCTTTAAGTTGACGACGAGCTTGAGGGGAGAGAAATTGTCTGATCTGTATCCACGTAATAATTGAGACGCTAGCCTTTCTGAGTTTCTCGAGCTTGGCCCGCTTCTTGCGTCCTGTTCTGTGTCTATTCCGCCAGACCATCTATTAAAATTTTCTCTCGTTAGTGCCCATAATAGATAATTGGAAGAACGTGGAAGGAGAAGATAATTCCTAACAGAAGAAAAGGGGAAATAGATTTTAGGAGTTATGATTTGGTTCTAGGAAGAATAATCATGAATTACTTGAGGCGTTTTATCGATTAAGTAACTGTGAATACGGAAAAGAAGAATTACTTGAAGCGTTTTACCGTTTAAGTAATTCGGAGTAGAGTAAGAGGTTAATTATTTGAAGCGTTTTACCACTTAAGTAATTCTGGATAAGAGAATTATTTGAAACGTTTTATCGCTTAATTTGTTAGGAGAAAAGATAGACTGGGTGTGTCTGTGGTTAAAGAGAGAGAAGATTGAGGAGGAATAAGAGAGCGGGAGAATATTGATGGTCATATAACTTTGAAATTAAAATAACACGAGAAGGGAAAAAAAAGAAAATTTGTTCTTACTATTTGTTAGTAGGTAGTAGTGAACTATAGCGGAAGTCCCCAGTGATGCCTAAGAATGAAAGATCTTCAACGTGGACTACTGATTTTTCTTGGATTGCACTGAGTCGAGAATTTCGTACTTGGAACAATTAAACTCGTCGACTGATCTTGAATTTTACTTATAATTGCTCATAAAAATTGACTGCGCTTTTCCAAAGGGTCATATATTATATATCGGGATGCGATTGGGTACTTAGACTTTGGATGGATGATTCATCTCTTTATAGATTAATAATAATAATTAAAAAAAAAGGAATTTACCGGATGGAAGAGGAGACTAACGGATGTGTTTATTACTATTTATCAAAGATTTCCCGAAAAAAATAAAAATGATTAGAGATGTTTTGTTTTATAGTGAGTCGGAAAATGTGATCAGGTTTATCTGTAAGTCATAAGGGCACTGAACGTGCTCTCGATTAATTATTTTCCTTTAACTGATGTTTAATTATAATAATTAATTAGTCCAAAAGATTCGATTGGTCATGCTACTGATTCTATCTTGAAGATCACAAATTATTCGCATTTGAGATGAAAACTGATTTTTCTCCATGAAAGAGAAAAATCGTGGAGTCGTCAGGACGTAACACGTCAATAAGAAGTAGTTTCCATCAAGCGTCGGATGCATATCTCTACACGCACGTTTAATACTTTCTATATAATTTTTGCTTGCAACGTTGTA
>NW_017305983.1:1332-4130 GCF_001594115.1 Trachymyrmex septentrionalis | reverse complement strand
AACGGTTCAGTCCCGGATGGGTTGTTAGTTTAAAACGAGCATTTATTGCTCTCAGCTCCTATTTCAAGTGGTTTACTGCTCACTAATTTTTTGTGATGACGAAAGTTTCTTGTCGAAGAAAAGAATTGTAGAGTCTGGACGTAACAGCGGAATACCAGCGATATATTCATCATATTTCCGCTGTATCAACAAGAAACTCTATTTTAGAAGTTACGAAGAATCGAAAGACTCAAACAACCAAAGAATGAAACGCATTGTTAAGAGTATTCGACTTGCTGGCTGTAAATGCCAGACATCAAGCTCTGCTACAATAATTTCCACCAAAGTATACCTACAGGTAACAAGACATGTCGTCTGTTAAATCAGTGAATTTCTTTGGCAATGTATAAAATATTTTTGCATATCGAAAACAATGATGAATGCTAATATACCCTTACGAAGTTGTTTACTCGATGAAGATGATTATAAACCAAACGCGAAAACAGTAAGAACAAAATTGGTGAAAAAATACGGTGATGATATTATTATTAGCGCGAACGCGCGCTTCATCGTGTTGGGCAGCCCTACCCTGTTGCGCGCTTGTATTTGCCGGTTGACTGGGCGAATTTGAATATCTTCATAAGTTAATAACTCGTTAACCATTGTGACAATTGTAAAATGGTAGAGGACTTTTCTTCTCCAGTTTAGTCCATTCTGCTCATGTGCGAAAGACTTATCACTAATTTCCAAATACTCTGTATAAGTAACTTACATGTGAATATAAAATTAAATTTACCTAATAATCTATATTTGTAAGTGTTATTTAAAATAATCTCATTATAAGAAAAATTAGGACATTCTGATCTCAAAAATAATTTTTGTTTAAATTAACTTTTTTAAAACTTAAGTTAATTTAAACAAAAATTATTTTTGAGATCAGAATGTCCTAATTTTTCTTATAATGAGATTATTTAATCTTAATTTAACTTTTACTAAGTTAATTTTTTATTCCTTCAACTTTTAATTTAATTTTATTAATTTTATAAGCCATTAACTTTAACTTAATTTAGTTTAAAAAAACTTTATAAGCCATTGACTTATCCAACCATGATTATTATCACTATTGGCAAGAGTTTAACCATCATTTATTTTCGAAATATAGGGCATAAGATTTTAACCAATGTCTGATTTACGAGGATAAGGCGAGCACGATGAACGATTTCGAATAGCGAAAGCAGCTGCTGAAATTATCAGGGAAAACATAAGGTCAAAAGTGTATAATAGTGGTGTGGAACAGTACATTATTATTCAAAAGCCTTACTTTCCAGCACTTTTTTTCGAAAACGGTTGGATTTATGAAAAAATTCCATATTACTTTTTTATAGAGAATTTAATGCTTTTTAACTTTTATATAAAACATTTTTTCGTATATATAATCGTTGTAAGTTATTTTCAAAAATCGATTTTTTAGTACCTTTGACTCAATATAGCGACTTTTCTGTTCAACATATCGACGAGGACTTTTGTGTCGTTATACATTATGCCAAAATAAAGTTCTCCTAAAAAATTTAGCTTCTCCGGAGTTTTTTCTGGACTATCTTACAATATTTTAGAATTCACATATAAGAAAATTCTCTGACTCTTTAGAATTTTTTTATCATTTTATGACTGTTTAGAAAATATCTCAAATTTTTTTATACAAATCTTACAATATTTCAGAATTTATATTTATAAAAAATTCTGAAGAAAGATATTTTGATTATAGATATTTTGAGTATATATTTCTGAAAAGTGTTATGCCGGCACGTGTTATTTCACGGCACGATTCGCGGATCCACAAAGGACTTCGGGAGAAGAGATCAAACAACTTTTATATTTGTGTTTAGTAAAAATATATTTTTACATATATCACCAGTGGTTTTTTATTACAGTTCCACTTAGCACTATTTATGTCGCGGTAGATACTATTACAATTTCGTTTAGACGATGCGCAAAATAACACGACAAGTTTCTTTCAAATTTCTGACTGATGACCGCATTCGCGGTCGCGCTTATATAGCTTGATTTTCGCGATTAGTCTTGGCCCTTCCGCGTCGGCCCGTCAGCATTCCGCTTGTGGGACGAGTATAATATTTTTGTAACCGTACTACTAGTTTAATATCATTGCGCAATCCCAGCTCGAAATTTAATAAAGCTTGATCCTGAATCGTTTATAAAATTGTTCGCTTCTGCTCGTTTGTATTTTCTCGTTTTTCGATCAACGATTCATATAGTTCCATAGCTAAAGTATTCACGAGTCGTCCATAAGTGTGAGCGCTTTCGCCTGGCTTTTGTTTTAAAGCGTTAAATTGCAGGTGTGATGTTCCGCATGTTCCTAAGTAATTGGCTTCTATCTCTTGCTGTAATTGTTCGAAGTCTGTCACGCTTCTAGTTTGGAAGTCTAATAGAAGTTTTCCTTTCAATTTCGTGTTTACCATTTCTTCTAACAAGGCTGGATCTCGACGTAGCTTAATGTTGTATAATATATGCGATGGGGCAATCAAACCGATGTTAAGAAACATAGTCAAGTGCTGACTGAAAAACGGAAAAGGAAGGGAACTCATAAGAAATAAATAAATTAAAAAACTTAAAAACTTAAAAACTAAACACGCCGCAGATAAGAAGCCAAGTGCTCACTCACGAACGCATCCGAACAGGAAGTGAGAACCGCCGCAATGCATGACAGGTGTGAAAACCCATGACAATGATAGGGATGTAATCGTCGAAGTCAGACATGTCAACATCGCACGTGACACCGACCGTTCGCTAAAACGGCACGC
>NW_017305983.1:0-1232 GCF_001594115.1 Trachymyrmex septentrionalis | reverse complement strand
ATTTATCTCTGCTTCTATTAAATATTTACATCTCCCTTAAAAATTATTTTAATGTCGCTTAATATTGTATATAATTATCCGATATGTTTATTAACATTGAGACTTTGTAGGATTTTAATGTAAATGATAGATAAAATAATAATAGGTTAAGTAATAGGTTAAATAATGATTTCGACAGAGATGATTTTTCAACTCTTCTATCCGGAGTGGAAATGTATGCCGACTATAATTTCCGGATAATCGTAGCGATACGTTATAATTTGTCACTTGGCGCGGCAAATGCGTGGCAAATAAATTGTATCGATTCGATCAACTGTGTTTCCGCAGGCGAAATGAATCGCGACGCGTAATAATGAGGAGACATACTCGTACGTATCCGATTTTACTATTGGAGACGTGGACTAACAATACGATGAAGCGTCGCTTTGTAATGTGGTTAACGAGTGATGTCATTTCTGTCGCAAAACAGGACATAGAACACTGACAAGCACTTCCGCTATATTTGCAACCCGCAATCGTGATATAGCATTAACAAGCAACTTTTGTTCGATATAGTAGTTTATCTTATTTGAATGTTTTATAATTATGATGGCATATGACAGTTTAAAAACGATATAAAAACTTTTCGAAATATTTATTTTTTAAGACAAATTATCAATTTATACCTTTTACGACTCTGTAGAATGTAAATTGCTAACAAAGGAAGGATGGCAGATATGAAAGTGTGTTTTTTAAATACGATTTGTTGAAAAACAATAGTTTTCTTACTTTTTTTTAACTTTTTTCCTTTTTTGTCTGGTTATGTGTATCTTACTAAGATCACTACCAAATCACTAAGTGATTAATGGATTTGATGACTTTAAAAATTTTTATATTAGTGATTTAAAACAAAGCGGTGTTAATGAAGCTAGAATTTGGGATTTTTAATATGAGTACGTGGAGCTTTACAACAAATCATATTTCGGAAGCGCTTTTTCACTTCTGAATCTCCCTTTTTGTAAAACAATTACTTTTTTCCTCTTTTACAGATTCGAAAATTCTTTTCTAGGATTAACGTATACACGTTAATACGTGTCTATGAGGTGGAATTTATTTCAAGAATGATAAAAAATTTGTTCAATTTCGAAATTTTTTGTTGTTCTTGGAATAAATTTCACCTCATATAGATATATATTAATGTATATACTTTAATCCCGAAAAAGAATTTTCGAATCTGTAAAAGGGAAAAAAAA
>NW_017305982.1:0-616 GCF_001594115.1 Trachymyrmex septentrionalis | reverse complement strand
TTTGACAAATTGCAACTATAGCTTATTTTGTTTTTTGTTGTACATACATAATTTATTTTTCCAGTCCATACTCTATGTCTTTTTGTGCTTAAATGTATACCGGTTTCGCCATCGTCTGATTCTGTGTCGCTACCGATAACGCAGAGTTCTTGGCTGAGTACTCAGAAGCTTTAATTATTACTTCAACTTTTACTTGTATGTATTACTTTTACTTGTATGTAAAATAATACACATTTTGTATCAATCGCAAATTACACTTATATTGTCTTTTAAATCGAATTCTATAATAATAATAATTTATTTTATTTACTGTTAGTACCTCTCTTACGTGTCTCTATGGTTTGATTAATTACAACAATTACGATTTCTTTGTAGACACGTTCACCTACAGCTATGCCTTATGTCTCACAAACTAAACAAAATATTCAAAATACTAATGTTACTTCAAATGTTATGGAGCTTCGACAGAATTATAGACATGTATACCGATATAAGTGTTGCACTTTTACATAGAAATGAAGAATTATGGACATATGATTATGTTGTGACAATTTTATGTGATTATATACGTAACATTCCGTTTAACATCTTATTTTTCACATCAAACTACATATGT
>NW_017305981.1:0-660 GCF_001594115.1 Trachymyrmex septentrionalis | reverse complement strand
CAAATTTTGTCAAATATAATTTCATAATATCTGCATGTATTTTATCACACACATACAAAAATATATAAGTTAACAATTAATAATATTCTGGAATGGCGGGATGTCCAATACCTAAAAAGAACAATTAGAAAATAAAATATACACTTTCGTAACCATATTTTTGTTAGAACAATCATCGGAAAATAAGCAAGTTATTTGTATAAAACTTAAATTTATATTTATTTAATAACTTGGATTTAAACAAATAATCATTATTTATCTGTATGATCCTATTGTCATTAAGACAGTCTATTATTAACATTGTTACTACAGCGAGAACATTTAGCAAAATAAAGAAAGCGACGAAAAGTGTACTTCAAAATATATCACTAAATTAATTTTGCAACTTGACTTTAAAATATACAGCAACTGTCATTGACTCATTGGTAAAATTACTACTTTCAGGAACTGACGAGAAAACCTGGGATTATAATACCGATCCTGTACAAGAATTTCCAAAGAGATATCAAATTAGACTTTGTGAATAGACTTCACGAAAAGGAATATCTGTGCATGATGAAAATAATTTCGACTTTCCATCGGTACAAACCACGCAATCATTGTCCATCTGACTCGAGAGATAGCGATGAGGCCTTTGCATGTAATATATTGATTACTAAA
>NW_017305980.1:0-440 GCF_001594115.1 Trachymyrmex septentrionalis | reverse complement strand
CAAAAGTCAGAAGCTAAAAATTGACCAATCGCAGTCGTCAATTTTTAACGTCTGACTTCTATAACCCACAATGTTCTACAAACATTTAGAAAGCATATATAAAACCAACATGTGTTCCTGAGGACAGTGCGACAAAAAATCAGTTTTTTTCTCTGAAGTGTAACAGCACACCCCGCAGATTTTTTTGCGTTGAACAAAATGCTATTGACAGAAATGGTTCAGCACGTTAGGATTTTGAATAAATTGGAATAAAATTGGCAAAAATGACGCGTTTTTTGTCATATTTAACAATTTTTTTGAAACAAAAAAGAAACTAGTTTTTAAATAAACTGAGTGGCATTTAAAAGTATAATTCAAGAGTTTATAAACACGAACATCAGTTCATGATTATACAACTTTTCTTTATTAAATTATAAGTGTTTTGAATTTTAGATTTTTTG
>NW_017305979.1:10782-13120 GCF_001594115.1 Trachymyrmex septentrionalis | reverse complement strand
AAGATTATAAATATTTTAGATCAATTTCGTTGAAAGTCCGACAACCATATCGGCACGCAATTATAGTTTCTAAAATTAATTTATTTAAATGAATATATATAATAGTTCAACATTTTTACATTCAAATCAGTAGTAGCATTTTGTTTTTTTTAAAGTTATTAAAATAAAAGTTTGTTATAATAGAAACAACTTAAAGTATATTTGCTGCGTTTTTGGTCGATGGGACGGGACTTAACATTAAAAGATCTGTTCGCGTTGCTTGCACGTTTGGTACTCAACATCTTCGCTTTCTCTCTTTTTATAGCAAAATATGTATCTATCTCATTTTAAGTATAAAAACATTTGGGAATTTTATGCAATGCGAGTAGGATTACATAAAATCCTCAAATATTTTTTGAATCAAAATCAACTAAAGATGTTGAATAAATATACCTCTCTTTCTGTTGCATGGGATAACTACCAGTTTAAAGTTGCTGCTAGTCCATATTATATGTATAATCAAAGACCAAAATAGGTCCTCCACAAAACAGTTCAACATTTACCTAAAATATTTCTTCGTATCTTTTATTATATTTTGTACCTTTTCAAGATTTTTTTAAGCAAAAAAATGGAATTTAAATGGAACATTTTGCACACACACACACACACACACACACACACATGCGCGCGCACGCACACGCACACACACGTCAAGAATAATTAAAGCTTCTGAGAGCTCCGCAACGGTAATGTTGGAATCGTGACGTCAGAAGCGAGGAATGACACGTTAATTTATATTGCATACCATTTGTATGTAAGTAAAAATAATTTGGATAAATCTAATTGACGAAATCGCTTTAAAACATTTGTAAAAATCGACGAAAACTGCCCAGTAAATGAGAATGGATTAAAATTGATAAAAATTTTTTTCTATCCAAATGTGTATTTCAAATAGCGAATAATTTTTTTTTCAGATTTAATTGGATTTAATTGGATTCAAGTATTGTAGATTCAATTGGATGCAATTGGATTGAAAAACTACATTTCCTAGTTATTCAAAATTTTGAATTGAAGAGTATTCACAATGCACAGAAAAAACTAATATCATTTTTAGAATGAAAGACATAGAGATATGCTCCATGCAATTCTTATAAATGAATAAAAATGGATTCAAGATTGAAAAGCATTTATTTTATTAGGAGTATAAATAAGTTTCCGCCGTTTTTAATCAAAAATTGGGCATTTATTGTGAAACGGTACCTAAGGTTTTATTCGAAGTATTGTCCATCGCTAGCCACTACTTTTTCCCATCTTTCTGGCAGCATACGGATACTGCGTCGGAAAAACGCTTTATCTTTTGAAACTAGCCACGAATCGACCCAATTTTTGGTATCTTCATATGATGTGAAATGTTGCTCAGACAGGCCATGCGTCATCGATCGAAACAGGTAGTAATCAGAAAGAGCAATGTCTGGTGAATACGGCGGGTGGGGTAAAACTTCCCAATTGAGTGTTTCCAAATAGGTTTTGACCGGCGCCGCAATATGTGGACGAGCATTATCATGCAGAACAATAACTTTGTCGTGTCTGGAGTAGTAGTGGGCGCGTTTTTCCTTGAGTGCTCGGCTCAATCTCATCAATTGTGTTCGGTAGAGAGCCCCAGTAATAGTTTCGTTCGGTTTGAGCAACTCATAATAAACGACACCTAGCTGATCCCATTAAATACACAATATAAGCTTTTTTCCATGAATGTTCGGTTTGGCTGTCGATGTTGAAGCATGGCCAGGTGGTCCCCATGATTTTTTCTTCTTCGGGTTATCGTAATGGATCCATTTTTCATCACTTGTGACTACACGGTGCAAAAAACCCTTTCGTTTATGCCTGGCAAGCAGCATTTCACACGTGAAAAATCGGCGTTTAACGTTTCTCGGCTTCATATGGAACCTAATTTCCTTGCTTTTGAATCATTCCCAACGATTTTAAGCGATGTGAAATTGCTGGTTGAGTCACTCCTAATGCAAGTGCAAGTGCTTCTTGAGTTTGGCACGAATCTTCATTCAATAATGCTCCCAATTCCGCGTCTTCGTACACTTTCGGCCTTCCGCTACTTTCTTTGTCTTCGACGTCAAATTCACCGTTCTTAAACTTTTGAAACCACTCACGGCAACTTCTCTCACTTAAGGCAGCCTCACCATATGCTTCTACAAGCAATTGATGCGCCTCAGCTACAGATTTCTTCAAATTAAAGAAATAAATCAAAAGCTCCTACAAATGATGTTTATTCGGCTCAAAACTCGACATTTTCGCACGAAAAAAGATATAAGATGCTGATGCAAAATCGCTAATATTTCAAGGTTAT
>NW_017305979.1:0-1489 GCF_001594115.1 Trachymyrmex septentrionalis | reverse complement strand
GGCAAGAATTTTGGATACGCTGTACACAATTTAGAAGTTATTGACAGGGTTGGGTTAAGTTAAAAAAATAAAAGTTAAGTTACAAAGTTAAAAAGTTAATTAATTTTAATGTAACTTAACTTAGTTACATTTTAGACTCTTAACTTTTTAACTTTATTTAGTTACATTTTATCCTTAACTATTAATTTTTTATTTAATTCTTTGAAGTCAAATATCAGACATAATATGCGGCGATAGCGATATCTGAAAATAAGATAAAAATGGCAAAAACGAGAAAATTTACTATGTGTTGATCAATGAAATTATAAATATTCTAGTAAAATTTTTCACTTTTGTAATTTTCACCTCATTTTAAATTATTCAATCGACCCCCCAGATTTCAATCTGTTAGAAACCGTGTATTTCGATGTATTAAGTGTCTGATAGGTTGAAATCTATTATTCCTTATTATTATCGCTACTCCCTCTTATTGTGTCTAAACCTTTAGTCATGACTACAGGCCAATATTTATAATCAAATTTTATATACTAAACAATATATATAAACAAAAATGTAAATAAAATATAGAGTATTTTTTAAATAAAGTATATATTTGTCATTTCCATTATTTGTAAGATTAAAATCCCGAAATCATAAATTAAAAAAATAAAAAAAAACAAATTTAGCTTTTAACTGTTCAATTTTTTTTATTAACTTAACTTTTATTCAATTAATTTCATTATAAATGAATGTTAACAATCTTAACAAGTTATCTAAGTTAAATTTTCAAGGATGTTAACTTTAACTTAACTTAGTTAAAAAAGAAGGTTAACTTACCAAACCTTTGATTATTGATTAAGAGCTGGAACGTAGACAACATCGGCATAATCATAAAATAATGAAATAACGAGTAATTGAGAAGAAAAGAGTTTTGAAATACAAGGAAAGGATGTGACCAAGGGGACAAAGTAGACGGGCGTAAGCAGCACATTTGACGGGTACGTGTGACTCGAATGTCCATGAAGAGTCAACATGGACAACAAGTATCTTAATAGAGGAGGAGCGAGGAATTGGAACGGAGTTAAGAGAAATATCAAAGGATTGAATATGGGACAATAATGTTGAGAAACCGACAATTAGCGAGAATAATTTAGAAAGATTTAAATGCAGTGAATTATTAGTAGATCATTCGAGAATAAATTTTAGATCTTTATTTAAAACAGAACAGGCTGCAAAAGCATCGAATGGGTGAAACAAATTTGAAAAGAATTACGTCATCTGCATACATGAAAAACTCAGGGGATAGAAAAACATTAAACAAATCAGAGATAAAAATATTAAAAAGTAAAATTCCGTGAATGGAACCCTGAGGTGCTCCAGAAAAAAACAGCACGAGAAGAAGAGAAAAGAGAAAAAGAATTATATATTTGAGGACTTTCTGCTGCGTGCGATTTGTAAAGAATGAGCAGATAGCTAGCAGATAGCGAGAGAGCCAAATGAGAGAGACTGC
>NW_017305978.1:2445-3375 GCF_001594115.1 Trachymyrmex septentrionalis | reverse complement strand
ATCTTTTTAGGTTATATTATAGATAAATAAAATAAGAATTTATTATATTTAGACATTGCGAGAGCGCCGAAGAAATTATTATATATTGAGATCAGTACGTTAAAAAGGAGATTAAAAAAAAATAGTCAACGGAAAAAATGTATGAACGAGTATAAGGTAAAAAGGGTGATCATAACATCCTTCTTGGCTTACAAAGTTGAAGGTTTTTCCTTAAATGTTTTTATTAAAAACTTAGATTTACATTAAAGATTCCTAATTTATATATCAACTTATCAAATATTTGATAGTATTTATGTGATTATAATTATTTAATGTGCCGTTTTTTTATTTTAATGTATTATTTTTGCCTATGCTAACATCATAACTTTTATGTATTTTGTGCTTTCGTTAAAGAGAACGTACCGAAAAAAGAATGATTATAGCTATAATATTAAATGTGCAGGAATAAAATAATTTTAACCAAATGTTCAAGTAGTATAACTATGCATAATTTCATTTTTAGACATATTTAATATATGAACGTTTAGTGATACTTATATTAAATATTTAAAAAATTAAATTTACGATTGTTATTTTACTTAAACATTTGATTGAAATTATTTCACTCAACATTTCGTAGCTATAACCAGAACCTTTTTTCAATGTATACAAAGTACACTTAATGTATACATGTTAAAAGAAACAATATAATTATCAAGATTTAAAATATATTAATAATAATTTGTTATTAATATGTTTTAATTCTTGATAATTATATTGTTTCTTTTATTTAGATATTTATGTTGTCATTTGGTTCGTAGCCCTTCTTAACATGTATGTTTTATAATTGAATCACAGGATGGATTATATTACAGGATTTTATTTAATATATTTTGTAATCAAATTTTAATTTTTTACTTGCTGTTCACTTGTCGTATATATCAATTTTTA
>NW_017305978.1:1032-2345 GCF_001594115.1 Trachymyrmex septentrionalis | reverse complement strand
AATATATTTTGTAATCAAATTTTAATTTTTTACTTGCTGTTCACTTGTAGTATATCAATTTTTAATACATTTGAAATATCGCCCAACATAATAGAACAATCTATAGAAAACACATCTAAAATTATATACAGAGAAGCTATTAAAATATGTAAAGTAATATTTTATGTATAGTTTTATAAAATATTGTTGTAGAATAGAAATTCAACGAATGTAATATATTCTGCACATAACAAAATAATATGTAGCGGCAGTAATATGCCGAATAATTAATTATTCGGTAAATATTAAGTACAATTTTAACAAAAACAATGTGGTAACACTTCTGACCGTGTTCTCGTAACAACGTGACGTATTACAGTTTCGCAGAGTTGACAAAATACAATGTTTTTATCTAAGATCATAACATTATATTTTTTGAAACACATTTGCAATATTCTTACATGGTTAAATTAATTATATAAAGAAATGTTCAAAAACATCAATAAACTATTTAAAACGTTTTTAAATGATGTCTTTATGCAGTTTTGTCCGCTTAGAATTATATTACAGTTTAGATCCAACGATGTAAAATTATTAGTTTTTATCAAAGACATTATTTTCCATTATTTTTGTAAAGACGGTACGGTTTCTACAAACAGAAAGATATTGTCTATATTTTATACTTATTTATAGTTTTATTTTTTAAGTTAGTTTTGGAAACCAATATGTCCGAAAACGGACGAATCAAATTTTTTGTAATTACCGAATGAGAACAATTAATTAATTCCTATTAAATATACAAAATTCTGTGTTAGTCAAATACATTTTTCCCGATAAATGAATCAAAATTTCTTATTGATCGAATGATTGCTAATCTTATTGACCGAATTATATGTATATATCACCTTTCCGTTAAATTTATTCGTATTTCATGATAAAATAAATTCTTTTCATTAAGTACATCTGCAGAATTTCGTGTTGATGAAATAATATTTTTATATTAATTATGGATGAATTCCGTTTCATGCATAATACATCATTGTTGTTCACTGAATATAAATAAGAACAAATGAAATATCATTATCACGTATTATGCATGAGATAAAATGCATCCATCATGTGTTATGAGATACTTTAATTAATATACTATACTAATTAATATACTATAGAGAAATTTGAATTAATCTACTGTAATAACTTTCAAAACTTCTATACACTATACTTTAAATTACATTGACTAATCAGAAGAGAAGACATTTTTTCGTCATGAAAATATCACTTCAGATGCGTTTCAAGTTACGCATGAAGCGCATCATATATGATTCGTCTTTATT
>NW_017305978.1:0-722 GCF_001594115.1 Trachymyrmex septentrionalis | reverse complement strand
TTAAAACATAATCAAACCATTTTCTCGTGCATTTGAAAGAATAGAAAATCTAGCTATTACATCCCAAATAGTATTAATTGGTTCATATGTGTTTTATAGTATAAGTTTTCTAAATGTATCTAAAGAGCCTCCTAATATATCTAATAAGCCATTAGTCATAAATCAAAAGTCAAAAGCTAAAAATTGACCAACCGCAGTCGTCAATTTTTAGCGTTTGACTTCTATAATCCATAATGTTCTACAAATATTTAAGAAACATATACGAGTATGAATAAAACCAACATGTGCTCCTGAGGACAGTGCGACAAAAAATCAGTTTCTTTGAAGTGTAACAACATTTCCCGAAGATTTTTTCGCGCTGAACCAAATGCTGTTGGCAGAAATAACCGAGCACGTTAGGATTTTGAACAAATTGGAATAAAATAGGCAAAAACGACGTTCTTTGCCATATTTAACAATTGTTTGCAATAAAAAAGAAACTGATTTTTAAATAAACAGCGGCATTTAAAAGTATATTTCAAGAGTTTATAAACACCAACATCAGTTTACGACCGTACAACTTTTTTTTATCAAGTTATAGCTGTTTGAATTTAGATTTTTTGTAACGTTCCATATGTTTACAATTTTATCTATACATATTGCAGACACACACAATATTTAGTCCTATTTTAGGATATATTTCTATCAGTTGAATAGAAATGAAGCATCGTCGAATGTATGCG
>NW_017305977.1:1949904-1950838 GCF_001594115.1 Trachymyrmex septentrionalis | reverse complement strand
TATGTACCTTAATGTATTTTTTGAGTTTGTTCGGACTACGGAAAGAACTAATAATTATTGTACTAATGTCTGAAGAGGGCTCAAACTGGTAGCCGAAACTTGTTACTTGTAATGTATTAGTTTATAGTTTTATTATTTATTAATTTTTGGCGTGATGTTTCATCGCGTTTAATACAATATATAATTTTATGTAAAAATTAAAAAAATGTGGTTGACTCTTACTTCGCCCGCTGATTGAGTTTTGTTATTATGTTTTGAAAGAGTCCTTTGAATTTGTTTATTTATTTGTCTTCACAGATATTTTTTGATGCGATGACTGCGATGACTGCGGTGACTGCTTAAAGCTCTCTTTCGTTCATATGTATAAACGTATGTACGTATATACGTTTATACATACGTTTATACGAGGTGTGATCAAAAAGTAAGGTGACTTTTCA
Source organism: Trachymyrmex septentrionalis (assembly GCF_001594115.1). Taxonomy (NCBI): domain Eukaryota; kingdom Metazoa; phylum Arthropoda; class Insecta; order Hymenoptera; family Formicidae; genus Trachymyrmex; species Trachymyrmex septentrionalis. The sequence goes on along the minus strand of NW_017305977.1, from coordinate 1,950,401 downwards.
TTTTTATAAAAAAATATTCATTTATTCATCCAAAATTATGTTATCCCCTTCAAAATAATCCCCGATACAATGCACTTGTGCCAGCGCTTTTTCCAGTAGTCAAAACACTTCTGAAATGCACTTTTGGGTATTGCCTTGAGCTCCTCCAGCGATGCAGCCTTAATCTCCTCAATCGTCGCAAATCTTCGTCCTTTCATGGGCCTTTTCAATTTTGGGAAGAGGAAAAAGTCGCAGGGGGCCAAGTCTGGTGAATACGGTGGCTGAGGCATGATGATAGTATTGTTTTTGGCCAAAAAACTACTCACTAGTAACGACGTTTTGGAACGCAGTTTTGGAACGAATTTCGCTGACACACGTGTCATACCCAAAACATCCGTTAAAATTGATTGGCATGAGCCAAACGATATGTTAAGATCATCAGCTATTTCTCTAATCGTGATTCGACGATTTTTCAACACAATTTCTTTCACTTCCTGAACATTTTCGTCGGTTTTTGA
>NW_017305977.1:1947306-1948269 GCF_001594115.1 Trachymyrmex septentrionalis | reverse complement strand
TGAGTGAACATTGTTTTTCATGGAGACAAGTATGAACACACAATTATAATATAACCTTTTATAATACTATTAATACTAGCCATAACTGCGTTTCAAGATTGGAAAGGATTTTATTGCACAGTTTATAGAATTGTCTAGTGTACTTGTATAAATTTATACTGAAATATTTAGGTAATAAGAATATTTAGGTATTAACTTTGGTCGATTGTAGGATTCTATTTATCTAATTGAGAGAATTCAAATTTATTTATCTAATTATAAAAAAGTTTTCTATACAATTTATAACATATACGCATGTATTATTTCTTGGTAAAGTTTATTTATAAGCATGTCAAATCCGGAACAAAAATTTTTATAAATAAAATTAATATTTCCTGTAATTAAATTTTATAAGATACGTGTAAAACAAAAAATAATAAAAAAGAATAAAAAGAGGGACTATATTAATAATGTATAATTGTATAAAATATATTTAAAAACGATAATAAAAGCTGATGTCACGAATTTACCGTTGTATCAGTAGAAAATTTATGATTGATCACAATAATGAGACAGAACTATATTGCAACAATTTAACCAATCCTATTGTAACAATAAATGATTGTCGTTATTAAGCAAGAATTTGATATTAGCAGTGAATATAGACCGTGCAAACGTTTAAAGAAATAAAGTATTTATTTTTATCTAAGGAATCAGTTGATCAACAATGTTGTCTTTTGTATCTTTTATATCTTTTATACTAAAAAAAAAGATCGCATCAAAAAATATCTGTGAAGATATTATACTTTAAACGTTAAACAAGAATTGTACGTTTACGTTATTCTGTATGAAATTAATAAACAATATTGTTCGTCGATGATGCATTTCAGTCACAGTACAAAGAACTTGGATTTTGAAACGTGTTTACTCGCAATAATACATGGTGTACCAAGCATAAGACATAGCAGATATATAAACATTTCA
>NW_017305977.1:1928775-1943764 GCF_001594115.1 Trachymyrmex septentrionalis | reverse complement strand
GGCGGTGGCGGCGGCGGTGGCGGCGGCGGTGGATGAAAACAATAAGAAATGCTCGCATTGTTTATGTGGGTCCTATTACAGCGATGCCGCCGGGACTTCCCGCGCCTTCCCCCTCTACCGCGCCTTCCTCCGCTCGCGCTCCCCCCGCGCCTACGAGTACCCCCCGCGCCCACGAGTACCCCCCGCGCCCCGCGCTCCCCTCTAGCCCCATGAGTTAGGACCCGCTATATACTAACTACTCTGCTTTAAAAATAAAAATTTAATTATCGCAAATGATATTTTATATATATATATATTTTTGCATGAGAGCAAACAATTTTATTTTTAAAATGTATTTTTTTAAATCGCTGGTCTAAAATAGTGGAAATTGTTACTTTCTCAATATTTTTAAATCGTTTTGTAAATTCGTCCAACAATTTCTATTTCATATGACGACCTATATCAGAAGAAGATACATATAATTGTAAATTAGATTTGATCATCTTTACTACTGGGATTATCTTACTTGCCATAACGTAGTTTTCGCCACAAATCATTGTAGTAGCGTTTTTGAATGGCTATAATATTCAAATAAATTTTTTAATTGTTTGTAATTTATCCGCATTTAACATTGTAGGAGCTTTTGCAATCTATAATAGTATTAGACTAATTACATCTGACAATTTTACAAATCATGTACAAACATGTGTAATTCCAGAGCGTATCAACACTTTGAATAAGTTTTAAATTTGATTGAACGCGCAATTGATCCATAGCGACAGATTTTTTGAAATATGCTATTATAATTTAACTTTTTTGCAAAGTTCACTACAATTTCGACTTTCTCTATTATTCGCGAGGGTACTAAATTTAAAGTATAGTCAAAGCAATGAAAAGGCTTGCCTGCACCAAATCCATCCATAATAATCTTTCTTATATTAGTCTCATTGTCAGAAATTATTGCGACAATATTTTCCAATTAAATATTCCATTCAGCAATAATCATTGTTATAAGTTTTCAGCAGTATGTCGTTTTACCAATTCTGTCACGCCAATTATTACAGACTTATGCTTGTTATTTAGCAAGTGGCTTGTTATGCCTAAAAAATTTTTGGCATTTAAAGAATCGATTCAAACATCTATAATAAAACATATTTTTAACCAAATACAATTCTTCCTTAACTATGTTCGACAACCACTTATATTTTTCCGTTAATAAGTGAGTAACGATTTTGCGTGATGGAATTGGCAGAACGACATACTGCTGAATTGTATATAATGGCATGACAGTTTTTACAAAAATTTGGAATCCTTCTTTTTCCACTATATAAAAAGGCAAATTATTCTTTGCAATCATATAAAGCAACTTGCTGATCACCTCTGCTGATTTTGATCTGTTTAAAGTCGAATTAGATACACATGTTCATTTTATTTATAACTTATTATTTATAGATAATTAAAACAAATATAAATTAATGCATAAAATGTAGTTTGTTATATTTGTACAATAGTTATTGCAACAAGATAGAGAGACATTGATTTACCTCGAAAGGATTTTTGCGTAGCGAAAACTGTATTAAGCCGCGGTTGCTTTTGCTTCAATGTAACATGTTTTAAATGCGGTGCTGAAATAATTGATCTGGTTGAAGAAATATGATAGTGATGGTGCAGATTAGACTTGTTCAAGAGATGGATATTATCCAGACTCTCCAGTTTTTATCTCTATCGTCTTTATCATGCTAATTGTAAATAAAACAATTATACTTAGAAAATAAATAAAATTTAAAACAAAATTCTTAGAGATAACTCGATAACATAGAACATAAATAAGAAAGAGTACAGCCACATACGTAAATTTTTTTTGCATAAGTCATATATTTAAAATCAATTACATGTAAACCGTTTGGTCAAGTTGTGACCATCATCAAGAGAATATAAATGTATACAATCAAGAGAAAGCAAATGTTAAATATAGTACTAAATTAGAACATGAGCATGTCGCAATACAAAATTCCAAAAATTAGTCCTGTCTTCATAATCTCTTTTATAGTAAAATAAAAATTTTTTTATTCTTGATAACTGTATGTACGAGATTACTAGATTCTAATAAAACAAATATCTATAAGTTATTTTTATTTAATTAATAAGTTAAGTATACTTAATTATAAAAACTTACTCGTGTTTTCACAATACAATTATCAATGTAATATAGTAATGCAATGCTATTTTGTTAGAAGAATATTAATGGAAATATATTATAACGATTAATAAGACTGTTATGTACGAAATTTCGTGTAATTACAGTGACATTGTCAGCAATTTTTGACAATATTTATATATTTTGGAGGAAAAAGAGAGGAAAATCATTAGATGGGGATGGAATATTGATGAGAGGAAACTATTTTTTAATTATAGGCATCAAAATATCAGAGAATCGAAATTTCGTTAGCTTCACTGAGGTTGGTGAAAAAGACCTTAAGGCCCTGTGCACAATAGAAAGAATAAGGAATTAGGAATAAAGAATACACGATTTCAACCTATCAGAAACCGTGTATTCCGATATATCTGATTTCTAATATGTTAAAATCGTTTATTCTTATTGTTAATTTTTTATTCTTTTTATTGTGCGCAGGGCTTAAGGGACACATTAGAGGGAATAAGGAATAATGAATTATAATCTATCAGAAACTGTGTATTCTGGTATATTCGATTTCTGATAGGTTAAAATTCGTTATTTCTTGTTCCTCTTATTGTACGCAGCCCCAATAGACATAGTATCTTTAGACCGAGCATTGTCAAAAATTTGAGGAGTGGGGGTAGCCCTCATTTAGAAAACGACGCACTCACTTGGTGCAGGTACGTTCTCTCTCGTTTCGCGCATACGTATAAAGTGTATCTCCGAGAGAGGAAATGGAAAGAGAGAACGAGGAATTGAAATGTAACAGCTTACAGTTAGATCGAAGAGAGTCTCGTATATGTTCTGTGAAAGTCTCATGACGAGCACGAACCGGAACGGACGTGTTTTGGCTCGGAATTTTTGTTAGTCAGATTAGCCCGCTGAGCTTCTTCGTTCTTTCGATCCCCTCTCTCAGAGTACACTTTATACACATGCACGAAACGAGAGAGAATGTACCTGCACCAAGTGAGTGCGTCCTTTTCGAAATGAGGGCTATCCCCATTCCTTGAATGCTCGGTTTAGAGATACTATGTCTGTGGCAGCTCCTAACGTGCTTTAAAAAGAATTTTGCATTTGTCAGGGTGACCACTGTTACCAAGGGTATATAATACACTAGATCCCAAGAAAACGAGTATCAAAAACCGATATAAGCAGAGTATCAATACATGAAATATCAATGCGCGAAGTATTGATACTAAATATCGACATTCAAGATGGAAAATATCGATACTGCTAATAGCGATTCTATATCATTCATCACTACCATACAATGGCTAATAATTTCTTTTCAATGGTATTGTAATTTTGCTTGGCTCGTAATAGTACACGACTAGTATATGTTATTGGCCTATCTTGCCTTATGATTCCTTGAGATAATATATTATAGCTTCTATCGCATAATCAGATGCGTCGCAAGAAATTCTCGTGTAAAATCTGAATACTGTAATACGGATAATCAATTTATTTTTTAACAAGTTAAAAGCAGTTTGTTGTTTGATTATCCATTCGAACGGTTCTTCCTTCTTCGTAAGTTTCGTTAAAGATTTAGCAATTTTAGAAAAATTTTCAATAAATTTCATGTAATATCTAGATGGTCCTATGAATGCTTGAATTTCTTTTATTTTCGTAGGGATAGGAAATTTACTTATTGTTTTTAATTTAGTTGGTCCTGGTTTAATTCCATCATCAGTTATTATGTGTCTAGGTAAATGACCTCTTTTCTAAATCATTCGCACTTCTCCGGCTGTAATTTCAATTTATGCTATTGTAGCTTATTAAATATTTTGATGAACCTTGTGTTGTGTTCTTTCAAACTTGCTCCATATGTAACTATGTCATCTAGAGATACCAAAAATTTAATACCTGTAATCCCGTTACAACAGAATTTATAAGTCTTTGAAATGTGGCTGATTATTTTTCAATCCAAATGGCATCCAATTAATAATGTCCATTTCTTATTCTAAGTTGATGGCCTCAAATATGAGGCGTCGTGATTTTCTGGAAAAATCGCTTTTTTGATGGCGACACGCCACTCTTTTCTATCCAGCGCCCGGGACGCGGTCTCTTAAAGGGGCTTGTCAATCAGTTTTTTCACCTGATCTATCCATCTTAGTGGCGATTTACCACACGTGGCCGTTTACCCTGTATTTTATCTTCCACGATGGTCTTGTTAATGTTCTCTCGACGCATTATATGTCCAAAATATTCCAAATTCGATCGGATACGATTGTACCCAATCGAATCCTTCAAGTTCGTCAAGGATAGAGATATTTGTGCGTCGAATTGTCCAGGGAATCCTCAGCATTCTCCTGCAACACTACATTCGAACGCATTGATACGGTCATGATCTTTTTAGCCGACTGTCTATGTTTCCGCTCCATACAGAAAGATAAAGAAAACGAGAGATTGTACAAGTCGTATTTTGGTGTTGTTGATGTCTGCGTGTCCTGCCATATTTTTGTAAGCTGAGACATGACACCCCTTGCCATCTCGATCCGCTGTATCTTCATGCTGCTGCCGCCCATTTGAGAGTATCGTACCCAAATAAAGGGTGTTTTTTTAAGCCCGATAGAACTTAAAATTGTAAAAAATAAAACAAAAAATTAAATTTTAATAAAAAAATTTTTTTTATTTCTTTCAGTATACACTGGCAAATCATTATGAATAGACTCACGCTTGAATCGGCTTTCGCCTATTGGGCTCTAGAGCAGTTGGCAACTGACCCGTTGTTTTATCGACAAATTGTGTTCAGCGATGAGGCTCATTTTTGGCTTAACGGGTTTGTTAATAAGCAAAATTGCCGCATATGGAATGAGAACAATCCACAAGAGATCCTACAGACTCCATTACATCCAGAAAAATGCACCGTTTGGTGCGGTTTACACGCTGGTGGCATCATCGGACCTTATTTCTTCAAAAATGAGGCCGGAGCTCGCGTTACGGTCAATGGAGATCGTTACCGCACCATGATCAATGATTTTTTATTTGAAAATATGGATGACATTGATCCGGACGAGATGTGGTTTCAACAGGATGGCGCTACGTGCCACACGTCGACCGCAACCATCGACTTATTGAAATCAAAATTTGGCGATAAATTGATTTCGAGAAATGGAACTGTCAATTGGCCTCCAAAGTCGTGCGATTTGACCCCTCTCGATTATTTCCTCTGGGGCTACGTCAAGTCACTGGTTTATGCTGATAAACCAGCAACAATTGACGCTTGGAGGACAACATTGTTCGTGTTATTCGTGACATACGGCCGGCACTGCTCGAAAAAGTCACTCAAAATTGGACGTCCAGAATGCGCTTCGTCAAGAGCCGCGGTGGCCATATGCCCGAAATCATTTTCAATTGTTAATGCCATACATTAATCTTTCGAATAAAAAAAAATTTTTTATTATATTAATTGCATTTTTGTGCTAGTTTTTACAGTTGTAAGTTCTATCGGGCTTAAAAAAACATCCTTTACATCAATTTTAGGATCATTTCGCATCTCGCTACCTGAAGAATGTCCGGTTATTGTTTTCCCAATCAATGATCATGACCTTGATCTTTTGGCGATTTAATTTGAGGCCTAATTTTTCGCGCTGTCTCTATCCGTTTGATAAACTTCTCCAAAACCTGCATGGAGGTAGCAATTAAGGTGGTGTGATCCATATGTCAAGTTGTTTATTCTATATTCACCAACAGAAAATCTCCGGTCCCACCAGTCAAGAATCTTCTTCATGGCATATTCGCTATAAGTATTGAAGAGGATGGGAGACAGGACGCAGCCTTGACGCACTCCAGCTCTGGTGTGAAACCCAGGTGATCTATCATTATCAATTCTGACGTATACTAAGTTATTTTCATAAAGTGATTTGATGAGAGTAATAAGATGTTCAGATAGGGCCATTTTATCTAGGATTTTCCAGAGACAGATCCATTTTCGTCCAGAGACGGTGTTGAAAGTTTTTTGATAGTTCACGAAACATAAGTATACTGGCATGTTGTATTCCCATACCTTTTCTATTGTATTATTTGTTTCAAGTTTAAAATCTGCTGAGTGTTCCCCTCTCTTTCATAAAGCGCGCTTGTTCTTGTAGGATTTGATTGTCTAAGAAGACTCTCTGATTCTACCATGAAAAATGTGGAGCATAACGTTGATGGCGTGCGACATCAAAGCTGTAAGCCTGTAATTGTCGCATTTCTTTTTAGAGCCCTTCTTGTGTAGTGGAATGAAGATGGATTTGGCCCACTCATCTAACTACTTTTGAGTATCCCATATTCTCCGACACAGTCTCCGAAACATGTCAGTTCTAAGTTTTCCAGTGACTTTAATTCAGATGATTATTTCAGATGATATATCATCTGGGCCACAGACTTTGTTATTTTTAAATATGCTAATGACCCATATAACTTCTCTGAAAATATTCGGCTCTATTATACTTAGGTGGCTACATGGTTCTTGATTCTGAGTATTCGTCAGTTTATCTGTGTATAAGTTCTTACAATACTTCCTCCAGACATCCAAAATGCGCGCGCGCGTGTGTGTGTGTGTGCGTGTATGTGTGTGATATTATAGTTATTATATATTGTATATTTAACACTGAAACTATCCGTGACATTCATACTTGTATATTTAGATATATATTCTAGAAAGTTTTCAACAAATTAATTTTTTATTCATTTTAATATCAAATAAAATTTTTTTAACTAATATCTATAATAAAATCTCAATGTTACTGTGCTTAAAAAACGCTTCTGAATCGCTTCTAAAGTGCAAGCACTTTAAAAGCACATAATCATGTTTTGATCAAAATAATTAGAAATCTGTTATTCACATGCAATGAAAGTGCCTAACTGACAGCAGTTTTTGGAGGTGCATTCGCAAGAGCGCTCCCAAAGCGCTTTGGACACGCTGTTGTGCTACGTGAGTTGTAGGTTATTCTCTTGCCCTTGCGTAAACTTGAATGTATTATATATTGTTAGGACGTAACTTCCAATTACCGACATAAAAATTGCAAATTGTATGCTTTGTGCTGAGTTGTATAAAAATCGCATAAAAGTCGAATTGTTGCTTTATATAATAGTTTCCATATTATCGATAACGGTTATTAATTCAAATTCCGATTGCATCGTTGTTAATCTGTTGCTCATTATTTGCCATTTTTATATTATATTTTTAATCCAAATTTATTCTGACACCATGTAATGAGTGCGTTTTAATAATGACTTTGCAGAGTGTTTTATGAAATGTTTATTGCTTGTGTTTTACAATCGCAACTGGCTATATACTGAGAGTATAAAGAGGAAAACTCTCTTGCTTCAGAAGTGCCATCTATCATGTTACATCACTAACATTCCTCCAATATTTCTCTAATATTTCTTCAATGTTTTTCTAGGATAATCACCATATACTGTGAGATATTGAACGAATCTGCTGCCTTCTTCGCCACGGTCGCTCAATTGCGATACTTCATCAGCACTCGGACCTTACCTCTGTACGATTGGGTGCCCTATGATATCTCGTCAACGACCGCTTTCTGGGCAACTATATTGCATCAAACCATCGCACTAATACTTTGCGCGAACGCCAGCGTTGCCCACGAGACTCTTATTTCTGGTTTTATGATCCAGATCTGCGCCCAGCTAGATATACTCTGCTATCGTACTCGTACGTTGCCAGAATCGTTGCGAGAGGCTTGGAAATATAGTAACTCGAAGGAAAATTTCAAGATGCGAGAACGACAACTAATCCGTGAAATCGTCTATCATCATCGCTACGTGTATAGGTGAAGATATAATTTATTTGCGCGTCAAGGCAACAGGGAATAACGAACCGTCCAATCAGAACTCTGATGTGTAAGTTTGATATTATATCCCAGAGCTCTAATTGGACAGCTCGTTATTCCCTGAATTCCCTGTGCCTATTTCCTGTATTATCTTAAGCCGAAGATGACTCAAATCTAAAGTCGAAACGTTCTTCAAATTTTATCATATTAATACCATATAATTAAATGTAGTCTCGCTTTAAAACTTACGTTTAACTCCTATATATGACCCTGAACAATTTTCTTACTTATATTTGAATCAAAGGAGTCTTTTAATATTTAACATTTTAGATTAAATTATTTCATTATCTTTAAATTAAATTAAAGTTGACAAAAAACGGATAAAATTAAAGCAAATTTCTTATAAGAAATATACATAATGTCGCAGAGTTATGTATATAAATAAACGTTAAAAAATAATAACATAAATAAGAAAAAGCATACAGCCACATACGTAAGATGTTTATCGCATAGTCATGTATTTAAAAATTTTACATGTAAATGTTCCGGTCAAGACGTAACTATCATTAGTACAATAAAGAAAATGTTAAATGTTAAATTGCGCATTAAGATATCAAAATACAAAAAAATTTTTCAAAAATCCCGTTTTTTTAATCTTTTTGACAGTGAGATTAAGAATTATTTCTTGATGCTTGTTAAACATGGGATTACCAGATTCTGATAAAAACAAATTTTTATAAATTATTGTTATTCAATTAATTTGCTCAATGTAATTACTTATACAAAACTTACCTGTGTTTCCATAACTATTAAATATAACATTATAATGCAATATTATTAGGTATGAAGAATATTAACATATAATAGATGGAAAAATTTGTTTAATCTGTTGGTAAGACTATTTTGTACGAAAGTTCGTGTAATTACAGTGACATTGTCGTTTCTGTGAAGTCACCATCTTATTTTTCAAAATCGGAAATTTTATTAACAGTTCTGCTTGGCCCCGCAATAGTTCTAATTCCTGCTAGGTTTTATAAATAATTTCGTTGATTTAACATAAAACAAAAATAAGAATATGAGATGTTAATTCCTCGTGGCATCTTATATTCTTATTTTTTTTTCTCAAGATTCGAAAAAGTTGATTTTTCTTATGAAATCTTATAGTTCTTGAAGAGTTCTATATTTCCTGATAAATATTAACAATCGTTTCAATCTCTAAATATTTGTAAATACAATAAATTTCAAATTTAAGAGCGGGCACCTCAGTTTCACAAAAATGAATTTTTATTATGGAATTATTTTGTTCTGGAAGAGTACAACAGTTCCCAATAAGTTTTACTAACAATTACGGCTTTCAAATATTTTTAAATAATTTATTAATCTGGGCGCTGATATCGCACATCAAGAGTAAAGTATCTCTTAACAGCCAGTTCCAGCCGACTTTTTGGCATATTCCAATAGTTCTACAATAGTTCCGAAGATTTCTATGGATTTCGCGTATAATTTTGGTCTTTAAGTATTTTTTAATGATTATTAAACCCGGGCGCTGGCACCGCACCCCAAGAGTAAAGTACCTCTTAACAGCCAGTTTCAGCCGATTTTTTGGCATATTCCAATAGTTCTACAACAGTTCCAAAGATTACTATGGATTTTGTTCAGAGTTCCAGCCTTTAAGTATTTTGAAACCATTTTTTAATCTGAGCGCTGACACCGTATCCCGAGAGTAAAGTACCTCTTAACAGCCAGTTCTAGCCAGATTTTTTGACATTTTTCAATAGTTCTACAATAGTTCCGAAGATTTATATAGGTTTCGGTCAGAGTTCCGACATTTAAATATGTTCAATCAATATTTTAATGTAAAGCGCTAGCACCGCACCCCAAGAGTAAAGTACCTCTTAACAGATAGTTCCAGCCGACTTTTTGGCATATTCCGATAGTTTTATAACAATTCCGAAGATATATATATATTTCAGTCAGAGTTTCGGCATTTAAATATTTTTGAACAATTTTTTAATCTGAGCGCTAGCACCGCATGACAAGAGTAAAGCATAGTACTTTTTAACAGCTAATTTCTCCCGATATTTTAATTTTTTCCAATAGTTCTGCAATAGTTTTAACAGTTTCTACTAACGTTTTATCAATATGTTTGGCCTTTAAATATTTATAAGCAATTTCTTGTTCCAAAATGTCTTGTTCCGAACTGTTTCACAAGAATAAGGTGCTACGGAGTTGCAAAAAATATTATTTCGTTATTCAAGTCAGTATAAAGATTGAAGTCTAGTTTTTAAAACGCTTTATTTAAAATTTGGAATTGGATTGTAAAACAAATTGGATTGCAGAACTACTAAAAAAATTTTTTTAATCGGGAGGAACTCGCTGTTAAAAAGTACTTTACTCTTGACATGCGGTGCTAGCGCTCAGATTAAAAAATTATTTAAAAATACTTAAAAGCTGTAACTCTCAACGAAATCTATAGAAATCTGTGGAACTATTGTAGAACTATCGGAATATGTCAAAAAAACCGGCTAGAACTGATTGTTAAGAGGTACTTTACTCTTGGGGTACGGTCCTAGCGCTTAGATTAAAAAATTGATTAAACATATTTAAATGTCGGAACTCTGATCGAAACTTACATAAATCGTTGGAACTATTGTAGAACTATCAAAGAATGCCAAAAAGTCGGCTGGAACTGACTATTAAGAAATACTTTACGCCTGAGATGCGGTGCCATCGCTCAGATTAAAAAATTGTTTAAAAATATTTAATTGTTGAAATTCTGACCGTAATCTACATAAATCGTTCAAACTATTGTAGGACTATCGAAAAATGCCAAAAAGTCGACTGTTAATAGGTACTTTACTGTTGGTGTGCAGTGCCAGCGCTTAGATTAAAAAATTGTTTAAAAATACTTAAAGGAACTCTGAACAAAATCTATAGAAATCTTCGGAACTGTTGTAGAACTATCAGAATATGCCAAAAAGTCGGCTGGAATTGGCTGTTAAAAGATTCTTAATGTGCGGTGTCAGCGTCCAGATTAAAAAATTGTTTAAAAATATTTGAAAGTCGTAATTGTTAATAAAACTTATCAGGAACTGTTGTACTCTTCGAGAACAAAAGAATTCCAGAATTCATTTTTGTGAAACTTGAGGTGCCCGCTCTTAAATTTAAAATTTATTTAAAAATGTTTAGGGACCTAAACTATTGTTAATATTTATCATGAACTGTAGAATCCTCCGAGAACTATAAGATTCTATAATAAAAATCAATTTTTTCTGAATCTTAAAGTGCCACGCAGAATTAGCGCCTCATAATCTTTTTTTTTTTAGCTAAATCAACGGAACTACTCGTATTTATAAAAACCAGTAGGAATTGTAGAATTATTGCAGGTGCAAGCAGAACTGTTAATAAAATTTCCAATTTTTAAAAATGTGGTGCTAACTTTTCTTTTGATTGTGCGTTTATTACCCATAAACTCGCCATTAAAAACAATGTTTATAAAGTTATATCGTTGCATTACACTGCACACGCTCGAACACAGTTCCGCTCGCATCTTTGAGGAATCGGCGAGGCTCGATATGTTTAGAGTTTATCACCGCATCCATCAAAATACAACTTTCGAATACCGTTTCGATGACGCGTCAACGGAGTCCGTACGCACCGCCCACATGTACGAATCTTCCGCGTACAAATGCCTGCAAACCCTCGAGCCCCGCGATACGTGCGATTAGTGATTGTCTATTACGTAGGCTGTTGGAAAAGTTTCTGCAATCTAGTACTTCCAGTGGCGCCAACGTTCTGCTACTATCGTATCCGTAAAATTAGATGTTTTTAACCTATAATTCAATTGACAGTTTGTACCTAAGTCAATTAGTTTTGTTTGCATAGTATTTTAAAGAAGTTATTTTGTAAGAAAATGGAAATTTCGCGTGAAAATTTTTGGGTAATGATTTTTTACGATTACAAATGTAATCTAACTCCGAAACAATGTATCGATCGACTTCATTTGGCTTTTGGGGATGAAGAACCACCCAATAGGACTGTTTATAATTGGTTTGCCGAATTCCAGCGTGGACGTATCTTTCTTAGTGATGAATTCCGTGAAGGTCGTCCATCCACGTCTGTTGTTGCCACTAATGCTGTACATGAAATGATTGAGCGAGACCGGCATATAACATACCGCGAAATTCAGGCATCCTTAGGCATTGACATGAAAGCAATACATACGATTTTGCATGATCAATTGAGCGAAAACTTTGCACTCGTTGGATCCCACATAATTTGACCGAAGCTCAAAAACAGGCTCGTGTTAAATGGAGCAAAGAAATGCTCAAGAAATTCAACCGAGGTCGGTCAAATTTGGTCTACAACATTGTTACTGGGGACGAAACATGGATCTATTCCTATTCCCGAAAGTAAACAACAATCCACTGTTTAGGTATTTCAAAATGAACCGAAACCAACAAAAGTTGTTCGTTCACGCAGTGCTGCCAAGCAAATGATTGTTTGTTTCTTCGGTTATACCAGACATGTGACAACCGTGGCTTTAGAGGATCGAAGGACTGTAAATACTGATTGGTATACAACAATTTGTTTGCCAGAAGTCATAAATGAATTGCGTAGAACAAACCGAAATCGTCGCATCATCCTTCATCATGCCAGCTGTCATACAGCACGTCAAACTTGATTTTTTATCCAGTAATAATGTCGAATTGATGACTTAGTGTCCGTATTCACCTGATTTATCACCTAATGACTTCTTTTTGTTCCCAAACATTAAAAATAAGATGCGTGGTGAGCGATTTGAGTCGCCTGAAGCAGCTGTTGAAACATTTCGTACACTGATTTCTGAGGTTACAACTTTAGAGTGGAAAAAATGCTTCGAAAATTGATTCGAGCGTATGCAAAAATGTATCGATCTTAAAGGCGAATACTTCGAAAAACAATAAAGCCATTTACCGAATTTTACATGTTTTTTTTTCATATTGTTTGCAGAAACTTTTCCAGCAGCCTACGTACCAATCGATAATCGCGAGCGTTTGATACGACTCTGCTCCTCCAATGATTCTATAAATTCGTCGCATTGCTATTCCTACGCACTATACTCGTCTATAGTACTAAGCAAGGTAGCTTGCTCAATCAAATTGTGCTCCATATTGTCACTTGCGCTGTCGAATTGACTAATGATGTTATTTGACTAAATCTTGTTATTTTTATATCATTATGCGCACGATTTGGCAACATTGCATCTCAATTATATCACATTATATATATTATTTGACAACGTCGCATTTATATCAAATTACATTAATGATTATCATTTTTGAAAAAATCTTAAATTACGCTAAGAAAGCAACTGTATATTAACAGATATTACATTATTTGGCAACGTCGCATTTATATCATATTACATTAATCACTGTAATTGCGAACCATGTTCAATGTTCTTGAAAAAAATTTCTTATATTATGCTAACAAAGTCACATTGAAACTTGCAAATTTGCTGACACTGCAATTTACATTAATGTCATCGCCGGATATATCTAAAAATCTTTTGTTATAAAATCTGACGTTTGCATTTTTGAAGTTATTAACCGGAAATGGTCATATAAATATCCGCGAGGATTTTTGCGAAAAGTCAGTCTGTGTAAAATGGCTAACCGTAATTGTTCATCGTTCCCGCATTTAATTAGCAATGGGGAACTCGATTTCCGCAATGTGTTGACTCGCATTAATATTTTTTGCCCGATAATGATGAAGGGATGAGAATTATATTGAAGAGAAACGTGGTAATTATATATTATGAAAGGGTTATACGCCTCAGTACTGGGACGAATGAGCCATGAATTTCTTTTATTATAGATACTTAAGGATGAGTATATCCGAATCTGAGGGATCCCCATAGCACAGTATACGAGATCTGGCTATTAAATAACGAGACTGCTTATGAAAAAGAGTTTTATTTTAAAAATTATTCTACAATTGAATGCTCCCCTTCAATGTACTCCCCTCCCCTCGCCACACACCGTTCCATTCGTTTTTTCCATTGGTCAAAGCAATGCTGGAAGTCTTCTTTCGTAAGAGCATTTAGGAGCTCCGCCGATTTTCGCTTCACCTTTTCCATCGACTCGAACCGGGTTCCTTTTAAGGCAGACTTGATCTTCGGAAACAGGAAAAAGTCACAGGGTGCTAAATCAGGCGAGTACGGCGCGTGTTCGAGCACTGGAGTGCCTCTAGCGGCTAAATAACGCTTCACAGACAGCGCGTTATGGGCAGGTGCGTTGTCCTGGTGTAAGATCCACGACTTGTTTTTCCACAATTCGTCATGTAAATTTTTTCTGACAGTTTCTTTATCGGCGTTTACAGTCTCAGCAATCATCCGAATGCTCATACGACGATCTCCGCGCACAATTTCATTGATTTTGGTCACTGTTTGCGGAGTTGAAACAGAAACAGGTCGACCTGGACGTTGGTCATCTTCGGTCACACATTGTTATCGGCACGAGAGAAAAACAAGTTCGTTTCTAACCTCTATAGAAAAAAATACTACTACTGCGACAAAAACGTGTTTTCGTACTGGAATAGTAGACACTTCCAGCTATCCAACGCTGCATTCGTTTCCCACCCTACCTCTCTAGGACGCCTTCTGCGCGCGCAGTCTCGTTATTTAATAGCCAGACCTCGTATAGGTACAGTAGTGCAACTCTCTGGCGGCACCTTTCATGTTAGTGTTAGTCAAAATGGAGTGCGCATGCCTGAAATAAGTAAGTTACTCCGTCTCTTTTCCTCCTGTTTTTATTGTTCTCTCTCTCCCTCTCTCTCTCTCTCTCTCTCTCTCTCTCTCTTTCTCTCTCTCTATTTAAATAAACGTTTCAATATTCCACTTAAATATTTGTCTTTCAAGCATACCTGGTTCAGAATAGAAATTTAGAAGAAGTATTACGTGTATTGTCCATTTGGTAAAATGTTGTGTGAGAAATCTCGAGAGATTGGTCTAATTTTTGTGATAAAGTGAAAAAGTGAACAAAAGTAACATAGAAAACCGAGCAAAACAGATTTT
>NW_017305977.1:1911151-1928675 GCF_001594115.1 Trachymyrmex septentrionalis | reverse complement strand
GGATTACTTTGAAGGGGACAAAATAGATATTCATGAATAAATAAATAATTTTTGAAAAAACATAAAATTCGCGATACTTTTTGAACAGACCTCGTATATTTACAATTACATTAATATTTCTCTATATAAATATACATTTTTAAATTAATTTAATATTTTTCCTAATTTTTCTATATATTTTTTTTATTTTTTAATATATTTACAATTTATTTTTATTAATTTTCATAAAATTTAAATTATTTCATTGCAATATTTATTCGCGTCGCATACTTTAATATGCTCCAATATGTTTCTACAATAGCACTTACTCACTTCAACTGAATTCGTTGGATTGCGATGCAAATAAATCTAGTAAGTTTTGCAAGGAATTTTGACAGAGTGAAAAAAGGATGAAAAAAAAGAAGTTTAGGTGATAACCGTGGCAACGCTAGGAGAAATCAGGAGAGTTGCGCTACTGATCAGGAAGGTTTTGCTGTGTGTTTGGTGGGATTGGCAGGGAATCATCTACTATGAGCTGCTCCCCTACGGCCAAACTCTTAATTCGGACCTGTACTGTCAACAATTGGACCGTCTGAAAGAAGCAATCGCCCAGAAGCGGCCAGCTTTGGCCAATAGGAGAGGAATTGTGTTCCATCAAGACAACGCCAGGCCACACACATCGATAGTGACTCGCCAGAAACTTCGGGAGCTTGGTTGCGAGGTTCTTATGCATCCACCTTATAGTCCGGACCTGGCACCAAGTGATTACCACCTGTTCCTGTCTATGGCGAATGATTTTGCTGGTGAAAAATTCGCCTCAAGAGAAGCTTGTGAAAATCGACTGTCCCAGTTTTTTGCCAATAGGGACGAGGGTTTCTATGAGAGAGGCATAATGAAATTACCTTCAAAATGGCAACAAGTTATCGAACAAAACGGTGCATATTTGACCTAAATCGGATCATTCTAACTATGCTAAATAAAGCCTTCAATTTAATGCAAAAATAATAGATTTCTTTTTACTACACCTTATATTAAAAATGTAATGAAATGTATATGTAAAAATAAATATATATGGATTAACCGGGATTAACTCTGTATTCAAAATTATTTATTCTCTCTACAATTCCTTTCTATTTCTACATGTCATCGCGCTCGATATTATCACGCTCTTATTATTGCATAGTTTAAATTATAAAATAAAATATAATATTGGGAGTATAAATAAGTTTCCGCCGTTTGACAAACAATGGCGCTATGTTATAGTTAAAATTGTCAGCTGTAAAACGTCATATCGTAAGGTTGGACATCTGGCAAGAACATAACTTGAAATATTAGCGATTTTGCATCAGCATCTTATATCTTTTTTCGTGCAAAATGTCGAGTTTTGTTTGTCAATTTCCTTCACTTTTTCCATGTTATCGTCGTTAACAGAGGTGGATGGACGACTCGCATGAGACAAGTTTTCTACGACCTCACGATCCTCACTGAATGCTTTATGCCACTCAAATACTTGCGTTCTCGATAGAGTAGACTCCCCAAAACACTTCTGCAACATTTTCAATGATTTCGTAGCCGTAATTCCATTGGAAACACAAAATTTCAAGCAAACTCGTTGTTCAATTTTTTTTTCATAGTAAAAATCGCCAGAGAAACTTTTTGCGTCGTAAACAAATGGCTGCCAAACACACACTAACTGACGTATCCCGCTCAAATTTCACACGAATGTCAGAGAAGGTTGTACCAATCTAGAAAAAAAAATTTTTTACCGATTCAATTTACGCGCGCGGTTTACATGGACCAGTCCGGGTCAAATTTGATCAGATGGTAGTTAAAATTGTCAGCTGTAAAACTTCATATCGTAAGGTTGGACATCTGGCAAGAACACAACCTTGAGATATTAGCGATTTTGCATCAGCATCTTATAACTTTTTTCGTGCGAAAATGTCGAGTTTTGAACCGAATAAGCATCATTTGCGGAAGCTTTTGATTTACTTCTTTAATTTGAAGAAATCTGCAGCTGAGGCGCATCGATTGCTTGTAGAAGCATATGGTGAGGCTGCCTTAAGTGAGAGAAGTTGCCGTGAGTGGTTTCAAAAGTTTAAGAACGGTGAATTTGACGTCGAAGACAAAGAACGTAGCGGAAGGCCGAAAGTGTACGAAGACGCGGAATTGGAAGCATTATTGGATAAAGATTCGTGCCAAACGCAAACGCACTTGCACTTACATTAGGAGTGACTCAATCAGCAATTTCACATCGCTTAAAATCGTTGGGAATGATTCAAAAGCAAGGAAATTGGGTTCCATATGAACTGAAGCCGAGAAACATTGAACGCCGATTTTTCACATGTGAAATGCTGCTTGCCAGGCATAAACGAAAGGGTTTTTTGCACCGTGTAGTTACTGGTGATGAAAAATGGATCCACTACGATAACCTAAAGAAGAAGAAATCATGGGGACCACCTGGCCATGCTTCAACATCGACAGCCAAGCCGAACATTCATGGGAAAAAGCTCATGTTGTGTATTTGGTGGGATCAGCTAGGTGTCATTTATTATGAGTTGCTCAAACCGAACGAAACCATTACTGGGGAAACCATTACTCTCTACCGAACACAATTGATGAGATTGAGCCGAGCACTCAAAGAAAAACGCGCCCATTACTACTACCTCGACACGACAAAGTTATTCTTCTGCATGATAATGCTCGTCCACACGTTGCGGCGCCGGTCAAAACCTACTTGGAAACACTCAATTGGGAAGTTTTACTCCACCCGCCGTATTCACCAGACATTGCTCCTGATTACTACCTGTTTCGATCGATGGCGCATGGCCTGTCTGAGCAACACTTCACATTATATGAAGATAGTAAAAATTGGGTCGATTCGTGGATAGCTTCAAAAGATGAAGCGTTTTTTCGACGCGGTATCCGTATGCTGCCAGAAAAATGGGAAAAAGTAGTGGCTAGCGATGGACAATACTTCGAATAAAACATTAGGTACCGTTCTTTCACAATAAATGCAATTTTTGATAAAAAACGGCGAAAACTTATTTATATTCCTAATAAATAAAATATTCTGCGTGCAAGAAGAGGATAGCAAAGCATAATAAGAAAAATGATAAATATTAATGGTAAGCATAGCGCGCGGTGGGGATCGGCGGCGGCGGATCGTTCTCGGCGGCCATTGACTTTGCGTGACATCATCACCGCGACGTGGATTCCGCAACGGAAATTTTCGCACATTCCCGCTACGTAATTTCCTGCTACGTAATCTTGCGCTACATAATTTGCCGCACTCGGGACATCCTCCTTCTTCCCCGCTCCGCAACGTTAAAATTCTGTATTATTGTGATTGTATCATTAAAACAAGTGACTGTGTATTGCGACATTTTACTAATATTATCTATTTAAAAAATAATAAATAAAATGCCAATTTGAGCCGACATTAGTAATTAGTTTATTATATAATATCATTTATTCAAAGTGGATATTAAACGTATACGTTTTGACCTGCGGTCAAGATCCTCTTTAGTATAAAAGATAAATTAACAAAATTACATAATGATAGCGCATACACGTATAAACTAATAACATGAAAAGAAGAGAAAACGCGTGGTGGTAATGTCCGAGTTAATCTTGATCATTTAATTACTAAGTTAACTAAAAAAAAAATATTTTGTTTTAAAAAACGACCATCCTAAAAGTTGTAAATAATTAAAAAATTACAAAATGCTAACATAAGAAAAAATAATAAAAAACTTACATGACTATCAAGATTGAACTAATTTTATAAGGTTTGTTGCACATGTTCCATTAAACTGTTCCATTTACTGTATAATGCAAATGTGAATAAATTAAACAGTTAATATAAATAACAGTAAAAAACCAATTTAGTTCACTTATATGAAACAAATTTTAAAATATTGTATAAGACACGACATAACTGTTTGATACACAGATGTAAAATGAAAGTGACAGCAACAGTGAAAAACAGAACATGTACTTAAAAAAAATAATTAAAAATAAAATAAGTAAAACGAAAATAAATAAAAATATAAATAACAAATAACAAAATATAAACAAAATAAACGATATAGATTGGAAGCATTCAGAAAATAGATCAATATATTTATAACGGATCAAGAGAAATTTATCTTTCGAACATACAATCATCTTACACTGTTGGAAATATTGTTACCATTGTACTTATGATTGAACTGTCTTTTCTGACTACTTTGACTATCCTCTCTCGTTGTTAATCGAAGAATTGGTTTGGATCTGCATTTTATATACGTTTAAGAATTTGACTCAGTATAACAATTGAGTTAGTAACGCATATTGTGATTGTGGATGAGTTGATCCAATTAATACATTTGTATACCGTTACTAAAATTAATTTGAAGTTTATAATATGTTCTTATAATTATTGTTAAAAGTTTTTATTTTATTTTTAAACACAGCTGAAGAGGAGTAAGTACGATCGAAATATTCCATGAAATGATAGAAAAAGAATGATAGAAAATTAATGTTTACATCTTTTAAAACTCGTTTATTATAATGATCTGGTAGAAGTTTCCTTTATTTTATTATATATATCTTAATTTGGAAAAGTAGTTTTAGAAGTAGAAGTTTCCGTTGAAAGCCGCGGTATTGGTACCTCAATTCATTATATCCTCGAAAAGTTTCGTCTTCCATAAATTGCGCAGGTCACTGAGAGCCATAAACCCCTACTCCGCATTTGTTATCGCCACTTTAGCCTCACAGTTAGCTCTTTCGTTGCCCACTATTCCGCAGTGGCTCGGGAAGTCATTCCCATCCAAGTCAGCGAGATCCTCTTGCCAGATTTTTGAGCGAGTCTGATTTCATTTCTAATGATAAAATTAATGTAAGAGACTGCGATTTTGGACGCGGCATCTAGGCTTTCCAGAGCAAATTTCGAATCGGAGAAAATGAGTATTTAAGACAATTCTTGTCCATTCTGACGGCCTCTAAAATCGCTATAACTTCTAAGGAAAAGATAGAAAGAAACTCAGACGTCTTTCGTCTAAGGAAGAGTTTACCGTTTTCACAAGTAATCATATAGCCCGTAGTGGAGTCCAACATCTTGGAGTCATCAGTAAAGAGGCTACTTAACTTGTTTCGGAAAGTTTTCCTAAATACTCTATATGGATCATGCGAGGAAGATAGGGCGGAGTATCTGCTCAAAATAATCATCGGACGAAACATAATTGACTCAAACGGTCTCGAAAAATAAAGCGGGGCGAAGTCCACCTCAATCAATTAAGCTATAGGAAAGACATCTCTGAAACATTGAATAATTATCGATAGCTGTGGCAGGTAATCCGCGGAGGGACCAAAACTGATACTTAGATGATCGAGTAAGAGAATCAAAAGATCTTTTTAGGTAAGCACTTTAACCATGAAGCATCTGCCGAGGTATTTAAATCTGTGGTCTGAGGGGGGGAGGGGGAATTTCTTTTAGTTTCACCTATGATATGTATAGTTAATCGGGGGGAGAGGTTCTAAAAGCGAGGATCATCCCGATCGCTTTGTATTGGATACGATTGAGCTTATCCCATTGAGTCTTTTTCAACTTATGAAGAACGAAATATACTCTTTTCTCGACCTGATCAAGACTTTGTAAATTAACTTAAGGACACTAGGATTATCCCATGTAGGAGAGACCGGGACTAGTAGACTCATTTTTCAGTTTCGAATTTTTACAGACAAAATTAAGAAACTTATTAAAAAAATGAATTTTACATCAGTCACTACATACATTTGACTATTATTATTATTATTATTAGGCGTTAGGAACTCGAAAGCTCATTGCCGCAAATACCAAATCCCGCCACTGTTCCCGTCCCTGAGCAAGATCCCTCCATTTGTGACCCTCGTACCCCATTTCGTTAAGGTCCATTCTAATATTATCTTCCCATCTACGTCTTGGTCTACCCAATGGTCTTTTCCCATCCGGTTTACCAATTAGTACTTTATATGCAATTCGATTCTCATCCATACGCGCCGCGTGACCTGCCCATCTTAATCGACGCGATTTTATGACATTAATAATATCCGGACTATTATATAATTGATGTAATTCTGCGTTGTGTAATTTTCTCCATTCGCCCGTTTCCTCATCGCGTTTTGCCCCGATGATTTTTCGAAGTACTTTATTTTCGAAAGCCCTAAATCTTTTCTCGTCTTGTAATGTAAGTGACCACGCTTCGCTGCCATAAAGGACTACCGGTAAAATAATCGTTCTGTAAATTCTAATTTTTAAGCGCCTAGACAATATCCGCGAACCGAGTAGTTTCTTAACCGAATAGAAGCACGCATTCCCCAAATTAATTCTTCTCTTGAGCTCTTCTCTTATTTCATTAGTTTGGTTTAAAATCGATCCTAAATACTTAAAATTGCTAACCCGTTCAAAAATTTTATCACAGACGACCAGGTTTCCGTTATTATGAATATTCTGAATTCTATCAGTGACCATATATTTAGTTTTTTCAACGTTTATTTGCAGCCCCAGTTCTTTCGTTTTATCTAATAGAATTTTAGCGTTATTTATTAGTGTTTCTTTATTATCTCCCAACAAAGCAATATCGTCCGCATATGTTAATATTTGTGTTGTACCGTTCAACTGCAAACCATCATTACTCTTCTGCATTTCTTTAATAGCATATTCCAATACTAGATTAAACAGAAGAGGTGACAATGCATCCCCCTGCTTTAATCCGCTATGAATATTAAAAGTTTCCGACATTTGATTACCTATTCTTACTCTACCTCTGGTATCTTTTAAACAAACTTGGACTAAGTTAGCCAATTTTTTGGGTATCCCCCACCGAGTTAAAATTTCATACATTTTCTCCCGTTTTATCGAATCATACGCTTTTTTAAAATCAATGTAAAGTTGATGTACCGATTGGTCGAATTCCCATTTTTTCTCCAAGATTTGCCGAATAGTAAAGATTTGGTCCGCAGTCGATCTATTTCTCCTAAAGCCGCATTGATGATCTCCAATTATCTCATCTGCATATGGTACAAGCCTCATTAATAAAATATTCGACAGAATTTTATAGCATGTAGGTAAAAGTGAGATACCCCGGTAATTATTACAACTCATTTTGTCCCCCTTTTTGAAAATCGGGATTATAATTGAATCTTTCCATTGTTCCGGCAATGCTTCTTTATTCCATATTAAGATAATTAATTTCTGAATTTCTTCTATCAATCTACTTCCCCCCCATTTAATCAGTTCCGCCGGAATCAAGTCATTACCCGGTGCTTTGTGATTTTTTAATTTTTTAATCGCGCTTTCTACTTCTGAAATTGTCGGTTCGTTAATCCTAGGTTCAGCCGTGTGATACTCAAAATTCTCTATTTCCCGGTCGTTTTCAGATTCGACATTCAATAACCGATCAAAATAATTTTTCCATGTGTTTAAAACTGCCGTTGTATCCGTAACTAAATTATCGTTCTCATCTTTCACCATTTCCGTCCTAGCTTGGAATCCCTTTCTAAAATTATTTATCCCCATGTACGTGCCTCGTACGTTACTGCTTTTACAATTTTCATCTATTTCTTCAATTTTACGTTTTAAGTATTGACGCTTCTTAATTTTAAACATATTATGAGCCTCTTGCCTAATCTTAAGAAACTGATCCCGAGTTTCCTTCGTATTTTGAGCCAACCACGTGATGCGCGCTTCGTTTCGTACTTTAACAATTTTTACGCATTCTTCGTCAAACCACGGCTTGTTTTTTATAATTTAATAATTTTAATGTCATGTACTATCAGCAATATATATGTAGCTCACTGCTGGAGCTACATCTGTATCGCAGCAATATCTTAACCTATCTTATAGCCAGAGTTTGGCCTATTTTGCAACCAATACTGGCCTACGTACGGTGCGGCTGTCAGCCAGAGTTTGGCTTGTCTAGCAGCCAGAACTTGGCCTATTTTGCAGCTAGTATTGGCTCACATACGGCTTGGCTGTTAATCAGTACTGAGACAAGATTGTCTATTGATTCTTAATTGTCGATGCTAGACTAAGGTTGGCCCAGTTAAATAATGTCGGTCATTTCTACATGGATCTGTGACGTTAACTTCCTGCCTCGCTCCCGTAATATCATTTCCCTTGCCCAGTGATGCAAACCCCTGTGACGTAATCCTTCTCCCCATGCCCCCGTGACGTCATTCTCTTTGCACAATGACGTCAAGCCTTCACATGGATCATCCTCGCCCCTCCCTTTCCTTTCCCTTCTCCTTCGGAGCTACCGTAAAATCGGCCTATCTAGAGGGTGTTTGATAATAAAACTCTCGCATATGGGTAAAATGGATTAAACTGAGAAGAAAAGTCCTCTATCATTTTGCATTTTTTGCATTAGTAAACTAGTTATTAATTTATGAAAATAATCGAATTAGCCTGATCTATCGCCAAATGCAAGTGCGCGACGAGATAAGACCGCCCAGCGAGATACGCGTTTGCCATCGCTAGGCACGTTAATGCTAATATCGCTTGTAAACAACGTATCTAGAAGAAAGTGCTCTCTCTCTCTGAGCAGTCTTATTTCGCCGCACACTTGCATTTGGCAGTAGACAGGATGAATTTGACTATTTTCATAAACTGTAGTAATTTGTTGTGCCGGTATTTCACGACACGGTTCGGAATCCACAGAAGATTTTGGGAGTTAAGTATGTAGTAGCCTTGTAGTTTTGGTACAAAAATATATTTAAAAAACTTGTACACATTTCACCAGTGTTTTCTATTACAACGCCACTTAGTACTATTTAAGATTCGCGTCATATAGATACTTCAACAATTTCGGTGAATTAACGAGCAAAGTAACGCTACGTGTTTCGTTCTAATTTTCTGACCGGCAACCACGTCCGTGGTCACGCTTATATTCTATAATTTTCGAGTCATTCTTAAGCGTTCCGCGCTAGCCCATCAGCGTTGCGCTTATCGGACGAGGACAGTTTCTGAATTCGCATTTCTTTAATTTACAATTTAGCTTCGCTCAGGGTCTTTTTTTGTATAAGTTTTTTGAAAGTATCTTTAAATATATTTAACGTATCGATTTCGGCAATTATTTATTCAGCGTTTATATTGCTTGTACATTCGTGGCGCAATGGTCACTTGTGCAATTAGCACTAGTGGCAAATTCTATAGACTAATGAATTAAATCAATAAGGAATAAAAAACCTTTGAGAATGCTGGATGTTATTGCAATTACGTTTTATTGTATATAATAATTGAAGTAGACGTTTTAATTCTGCTTTGGATCCTCTCCAGTTAATACATTAACGATAAGATTAAAATATAGACAAACATTACTTTTAAAATATATACAATCATTACTTTTAAATACAAAATCGAATATTAAATTATGTTGAATTTACATGTTTGTTTGTTATAATTTGAACTGTGAATAATGTGTATCTGGATATGTCAATTCGCATTCATATATCAATGTCCATTAATTAAATTAACAAATTTACTTAATAATTTAAGTAAAAATTTAAAAGTTCATAAATAAGATTAAAATATAAAACCAAATATAATTAATTAATTATGAATCTAATGAGAAGATTTATCAATTGGGAAAATATAAAAATTTTAGATAAAGAAAGTTATTTAAACAAATGGTTAACATCAGAAATGATTTACGTACACAAATAAAAAAATAGCCTGGATGTACAAAGTGACACAGAATTCTTGGATCCTTTATACGCCACTAAATTTCTAAAAATTGATGCTTCCCCCTCTTTCACAGATTTAAAGGTCTACTTGTGTTATTGTGTGACAAATGTTCTCATTAGATCCATGACTAGCGAGTTGTCAACATCGCATGATATGCTCAAACAGCTATTTAAGTTTTGAATAATTATGTTTATTTTTATTTTAATCTTATTTATAAAATTTTACATTTTGATATTTTACATTTTGACTCAATAATTATTTAGTAAATAATGGATATTGGTAATATAATAGATATTGACATATGGATGCGAATTGACTTATCCAGATATACATTATTCACAATTCAAATTACGACGAACAAATATGTAAAATAAATAACAATAAATCAAGCGCAAAGTAAAAGTCAACGCATTTCTGACCTTAAGTGTCACTTCATTGCCAGATGAAGTCTGGCATACAGATAAAGGAATAAATTAAAAATACAGAAAAAATAATGAAAAAGAAAGAAAAGATATATATTAAGACAACAAGTAAAAGTGATAATAAATTAAAAACATATATGAAAACAAATATGTAAATTAAAAACAAATATGTAAGTTCAATACAATCTAATATTTGATTTTGTATTTAAAAATAATAATTATATAATATATTCTAAAAATATTGATTTATATTTTAGTATTATTGTTAATCTATTTATTGAAGAGGATTCAAACCAAAATCGAACGTCTATTTCAATTATTATATACAATAAAACCTAACCTCCAGCATCGGCTTTCAAACACTTTTCATTTCTTATTATTTTTATAAATTAATAACTGATTAATTAATAAGAAAAATGCAAAATGGTAGGGACTTTTCTATTCAATCAATTTAGTCCATTCTGCTTCTATGCGAGTTTTATCGTTAATTATTAAACACTCTCTATACTATTGTACATATACGTATATTGAAAAAATAATTGTAATGTTGCAGGTTTGCAGAACGCATCAATATGGTATTTACGCTAATGATTTTCGTGCAATTCTCCATAAGCTCGACAGTGCTCTGTCTAAGCATCTATAAAATGTTGACGAAGAACTTGCTGAGCCTCGACTTCGCGTATAACTTGTCTTATCTTGGTTGTATGCTTATGCAGATTTATTTGTACTGCTGGTTTGGCAATGAAGTGACACTTAAGGTCAGTCATTTAAAAATTCTTGAACTTTTAAAGTCGTTTTTTTCAAAATATTTGATTTATTTGAAGCAGAGACCCTGATCGAATCGAAATTAAAATCGGAACCAAAAACTGTTCGGTAACCTTTTTTTCTGTAAACAAAAATTAAAACTGTAATTAAATTTTATAAAGTTTATAATATCAAAATATTATAATCAAAAATAATAAAATTATTTTTATTTTTTTTCGGTTTTTTTCCGACTCTTATTTTATATATAGATCTGTTCGTTAGCTGAATTAATGGAGAGTTTACTTTTCTCCTTTCATATTAGAAGAAGAGAGATAAAATTTAAACTAATGCAATGTATGAGTACGTGACAAACTGATTGAATGGATGAATATGCTCTCTCTCCCTCTCTCCCCCTCTTCCCTCTCCCCTTTCTCTCTCCTCCCCTCTACTCCCTCTGCCTCCCCCCTCTCTCTTACTTACTCACTCTCTCTCTTATTCTTTTGCCTCTATCCCTTTCTCACGCTTTCTCTCCTTCTCTCTCGTTGTAATTTGTTCATATTATCTATTTTTAATTTATATATTGTTATGATGATATCGTCTTCTTTTTATCTTCATTTTATTATTATTTATATATTTTTAGAGGGCTTGCCTTACTCTCTAAAACTATTCAAGTAAACAATAATAAGAATAACAATTAATGTTGGAGGAGTGATATTAAACAATGTAAAAAATGTAGAATTAAACAATATAAAAAATGATATTAAACAATATAAAAAATGTAGAATGTAAGGGGATGTAAGAGTTAGCGCGGTACTCGGTGCGCAAGTATAATAATGGAAATGTTTATAAGTTCATTTTTAATATAACCATTTTTAATATAAAAAGTTCGTAAATCCGGACGCGCGCGCGCGCGCGCGTTTCGACTTACTTCAAGTCATTCTTAATGGTATTAATATAATTTTAATTCAGCACAAGTAATGCATAACCATAGTACCAATCATCCAACATTACAAAGAGATTCCTTAGCTTCATCTCAGTTAACAGACAAGAAAGAAACAAGTAATTTTTAGTGAAGCTATAATAAGAATGAGAATGTCAAAGATATATGTCAAATTATTTTTAAAAAAGAACCGACAAGGAAAAAGCGGATTGAAACCAAATTGATGCAACTTGTGCGTACATATACAGTAGTCAACTAGTTGAATATAATATTAATTTTAACAATTAGATGAAGTAATAAGAGTGATTCAAATAATTTTTTCGTAAAATAAAAAGAATAAAATGTAACACTTGTTCACTTTTCGGTTACACGGGGACAAATAACATGTGTCACAGTCGATACAAGTAATGACCTGAAATGATCGAAAGCATATTGTAAACATTAACTTTTAAATAATATTCAGAATTGGGTATAGGCATGGTCTAAAAATTCCGTTTGGAGGTTTAACTCCTTTTCTATGTTTTTATATGCAACATTTGAGACGTTAATCTTTTGTTATAATTCCTTTCTATATTCAAAATTTACACCCTATTTTAATCGAATTCAGGGTCAAATTACAGTATATGGTCTGTAATGACCGAATGAGAAGACGTCTTTCTTTTAATGTGATTTCGGTGTTCAAAAACGCACAAGCATGTACACACAAGTTGCATCAATTTGGTGAGCCAATCTGCTTTCTCCTTGTCTGTTTTTTTTTTAAATAATTTCACATATATCTTTGACATTCTCATTCTTATAGCTTTACTTTACAAGAATTATTTGTTTTTTTCTGGTCTGTTAACTAGGATAAAGCTATTCTCTTTGTGATGTTGGATGGTTGGCAATGTGGTTCATGCACTACTTGTGCTGAATTAGAATTATATTAATACCATTAATTTATATTAATACTGTTGAGTATAACTTAAAGTAAGTTAAAACGCACGCGTGCGCGCGTACGGATTTACGAACTTTTTATACTAAAAATGGTTATATTAAAAATGGACTAATAAACATTTTCATTATTATACTTGCGCACCGAGTACCGCGCTAACTCTTACATCCCCTTATATTCTAGTCCTTATATTCGAGTAAATTTTACTGTAAAATGTGAAATCTTCAAGGAATGGAAGTAACTCATTGCTTGTAAAGAAAGTTACAGTTACAAGTTATTTTTCTGGGGATATGTTATCAGTAACGTAATTACATCTTTTTTGGTAATGATAACAAATTTTACAATTACTTTTAATGTTACTTTTGTATTTTAAACCTTTATGATATAATTTTTGTTCAATCTTTAGTCTTTAGATAATATTAATAATTTATTCTGATTTTAAAACGATTTTAATGTTTTAAGATGTTAATACGCTTCTATGATTAATTTATTTACTATTAAATTTAATATAATTTATTGTTTTTAAACAGAGACATTTTAATCCGAACTTAATCTTTGTGCGTAATAATACATTAGAATGCATTTGTAAGATAAACATACCAGAGTGTCCGGACATGTACCTATGTCCGGACATTTACACAAAATTTATTACTATTAATCTCACACACACAAATGCTTTTTTTATTACTTATAATTTAATTGAGTAAAAAACTTCAGAAAATGGGCGACTTCACCGATTCCAATGATTTTGACATATGTTATCAAGGTCATAACTCTAAGTCACCCCCAACAAATTTTAACTGTTGCTCGTTATTCGTTATAAAATTATTAACAAATAAAATTTAAATAAAATGTATACTTAATTTTTTATTTTTTTTTTAAATATAATACAAATTCTCTTTCTTATAACAAATTCTTTATTATAAAAACACAAATTTTCTGCTTTACAAACAAAAATTATATAAAAAAAAGAATTAATTCAAAAAATTAGTGCAGTAGGTTCTGTCTTCCCTATATATGGAGCTTCATTACTGAAAAAAACTAATCTAACCCAACTCATTTTTTACTTTCGCGTGGAAAGTTGTAAATTTCCGAAGCAAAGATCCACACACATGGATTTACAACTTTCATGCAAAATAAAGACTACTTCGTAAAGAATGGGTTGGATTAGGTTACTTTTTTTGTAGTAGAGCCCCCCCCCCCCCATAGAGGGGACGGACGGAATCCACTGCATCCACGCGTACACTGTATGGTATAACGCGAAACGACTTTCACTTCACCTCTCTCTGCTTGGAAGCTCCTAGGCAGGAAAGAAAGTAACTTTTTCCGTTATATGTATATATAACTTTGTAACGAATAATGAGCGACAGCTAAATTTGTTGGGGATGACTCAGGGTGATGACCTTGACAACATATATCAAGATCATTGAAATGGTGAGGTCGCCCATTTTCTGAAGTTTTACTTTTAATTGTATTAAAAAGTTACAATTAAAATAAAAACAAATAAAGGGCGAAATAAGAGCACATAAAATAGAACACATATAATAAAAGACATTAATCAGAGATACAAAAAAGTGAACAATGAAGAACGACGTATATTAATATATAATAATATTCGGAGAAAAGGTACCATTACAAGTTCCGGCTGCCGGATTGAGCCCTCTTCAGATGTTAACAAAAGTAAATAGAATAAAAAATAGTACAAAAATAAATAATATTTGTCGCAACATTCATAGAACGTGAAAATGTGCAGTTCGGTTGAGTCTAGACGTAGAGTACGACATTATTCTTACGATTGAGCAGTCAAAGTGATATCAAGTCTCATAGCCAAGTTCTAGTTGATAAAAAAGGAAAAAGGAAAAGAACTCTTATAAAAAAGTAAACTTAAATATCACTGGTAACTTGACAACCGCAATTGAGATAAAAAGTGGACACTCACCAACAAACATGAGTAAGCCAATGAGAACTAGTGTGTCTGTATAAGTGTAAAAGGTATGAACGCATACCGACGCATGGACTGCAAATGTGAGAGCCAAACATCTCGTGTCGCACACAACGTGACCGATCGCTGAAACGAAACGCCACGCACTAAGAGAGGAGACGGACCGTCAGTATCAAAAAGTCAAACTTTGTTTACAATGGACAAATATGCCTTGTGAAGACCTTCAGTGTCCGTTTGCAGATTGAGACTGTTTTTCTGTTTCTTTATGTGAAGCATTTCTAAGATCAAACGTTTTCTATAAGAAGGCTCTTCATCTAAGATTTAGACATTGTCCCATTGGAAATCGTAATTATAAAGTAGCCTATGTTCGGTGACAGAGCGGGCAGAAGCTTTATGCCTGATATGGTTGCGATGTTCGGCAATTCTAGTTTTCAATTGCTTGCCCGTCTGTCCAACATAAGACGCGTCACAATTGTTACACAATATTTTGTAAACGACATTGCTTCTCGATGTATGGGGACAAGTGTCCTTCTGAACTTTTATGTATTTGCCCATTTTGTTGGGGCTATGAAAGTCCCTGATGTCGTTTTTATTTTTATTTAATCTTCTAAATTTCTCCGTGTGAAGCGGAATGTATGGAACCGTAAGCCATGAGGTAGTTTCATTCGTACAGACATTGTCAATCAAAACATTATGTACTTTGTGTTTATTTTTAATCAAATTTTTAATCCGTTGATTAATAGTGTCAAAAATGAAGTTCAGTGGATAGTCATTCTCTAGTAAAATGTTAATAATAAAAGTCAAATTTTTTGTATGGAACATACCATCAGATAATAAAAAAGCTCTGTCAACTAACGAAAAGATGGTGCCTTTTTCATGTATCAATGGATGATTGGAATAAAAGTTCAAAAACCTACCTGAGAACGTTGGCTTACAGTACCAATCAAAATTAAAGCGATTTTTGTTGATAGACACGGTGATGTCCAGGAAATTTATCATATCTCCCCCTCTTTCGATAGTAAACTGCAGGCGCGGATGAAATGAATTCAATTGTTCTAATAAACCATCGATTTGTGAGGGAGACACTGCAGTACATATGTCATCAACGTATCTATAGTAAAACAAGATGTCAAAATTCAACGCCATCAAGGACACCGTTTCCAATCTCCTCATCAGTTACAATTAAATTATAAAATTACACTTTATTAAAAAGCGTATTTGAAATCATTATTAACTTAAATATATAAAGTGTTATGTAAATATCCGGACATAGATACATACTATATAACCCTCCTCAGACTCTCTCTCCCTCTCTCGCCCCCCTCTCTCCCCCTTTCCCTCCCTCTCTCTCCCTCTCACCCTCTCTCCCTCCCTCTGTCCCTCTCTCTCCCTCTCCCTCTCTCTCTTCCTCTTCCTCTCCCTCTCCCTCTCCCTCTCCCTCTCCTTCTCAAATGATAATGAATATAAAATTATCTTTCCGAGAAAGTACGATCATTATGTAATGCAAAAATTGATTTTATTGCTAAAATATTATTTTTATTACTAAGATATGATAATATTTTATTCTTATTCTCTAAAATACAAAGTTTTTATATTCATTCCGAAAGGTATTTTGAATAAAGTTCCAGGTATCTATTTTAACTGAAACTTCTAAAAATTATAAAATCTGCGGAGATGTTAAGTACATTATTTTTCGCTGATGAAATGGTATCTGTAATTAGTGGAGACAGCGATTGGTCTGAAAGATTATAGTTTCAGCTAAAATTTTAAAACTGTACTTCAGAGAATAAGAATAAAATATTTGGCGAAATTAATTTTTGCATCACATAATGATCGTTCTTTCTCCGAAGAATAACTTTGTACTTGCTATCATTTAAGAGAGAGAGAGAGAGAGAGAGAGAGAGAGAGAGAGAGAGAGAGAGAGAGAGAGAAAGAGAGAGAGAATTTACATTCTTTTTAAAGTAAACATAAACGTTTAAATATAAGAATTTAAATATTTTAAGTCTATGAAAAAAAATTTGATCACTGTAAGAAATCTCAAATATATTGATTGAAATATTCAAAAATTATTTGACGCAAACGTTACTGTAATAATTAAATATACAAAAAAAAATTAAATATATGTTTTTTCCTTATATCATAGTTTACATAACTTAAAAAAATGATTACTTCTGAATACACATGCCATATTGTATAAAATATTTTAAAATAATGTACATATATTTATAATAATGTATGTACTCGTATAAATATAATAATATTATATTAAATACATTTCTGGCGGGGAAATACAAATAAAAAATATTAAAAAATTAATTTTGAACTTTTGATTAATGCTCCACACTTTTAAAAAATCTGTAGTAAAAATGTGTAAACTACAGTGTATTAATTCGCTGGGTCATAATAGAGGCTCGACTTATCGACGTTGTATCGACAACGCTTAACGCGCGCGCGCGCTTGAAATAAGAAGAGACATTGACAATATTATTTAAAATACTGTGTTGAAATTTATTACGTATTTCTTTTTGTTGCGTATAAAATTATATATTCCAGCAGAAATACATGAATTATACTCCGTTATATTTACACTACTCTTTATATCTGTATATGACGTATATAATGTTTTATATATTATATATTATATATTATATATTATATATTATATATTGCGCAATGAATATTCATATAAGAGATGACGGAAATAAACATATATAAAAAATGAGAAAGAAATAGATCTCTTATTAAAATTAAAATTATGATCTTTTTTCGAAATTATTCTTTTGATAATAAAATTCCCTGATATGCTGAATATTTGCCTGAGTGTGTCTCTCTCTCTCTCTCTCTCTCTCTCTCTCTCTCT
>NW_017305977.1:1886070-1910609 GCF_001594115.1 Trachymyrmex septentrionalis | reverse complement strand
CTGCGAAAACGACTCAGGAGCATATCTTTGCGTTAGGCTGGGAACTTCTCCCGCACGCGGCGTATAGCCCAGACATGGCGCCTTCCGATTACTACCTATTCCGGTCGCTGCAGCATCATTTGGCTGATACACATTTCGTGAGATTAGAAGAGATACGAAAATGCATTGATGACTTTATCGCTTCGAAGCCGGTGAGTTTCTATCGTCAAGGAATTCGCAAGCTCCCCGAAAGATGGCAAAAGGTCATTGATGCAAACGGAGAATATTTCGCTGATTAATATTTTTTCGTTTGTTTTTAAATAAAGATTGAATTTTATAAAAAAAGCTCAGAACTTTTTTGTACACCTAATACATAAAATTGTTGTTTTTTTTAACCAGTCCGGGTCAAATTTGATCAGATGGTATACATCACAAAAGAAATATAAATATATGTATAAACTATGTGTGTTTTCATACACGTTTTGTATTTTGTTAGTATTCTTTAAAAAATTTTTATTAATATATAGTGTGCAGAAATAATTAATTTTTATAATTTGATTCGTTATTTACGTTATTCCATCAGCAATCTTTCGACAAAATCGGAAAACGCAATCGAGATATACTGCGCTTTTTGAATTTGTGACGACCGTGGCACAATTCTCTGTCTTTTTTTGTCGCTTTTCTTACTAGCATGGAAAAGAAACGTCGTTACATATTGGAGAATAAAATACAATCACTAATACATTCATTTGTTTTAACTTCTCTTCTTTTTCGTGTCTGATCATGCAATTATGACAATCTTAATATCGTTCATCGTGGTTGCATTTTTGGGATGTGGGAATAGATATGCGAGATATTGCACTTCGTATTCCATGACAAATTTATTTACATGAAAAATATACTTTGCAACTATATTTAACAGTTACACTAACATTTAGCGAATTACTTATTAATTATTTGTTTACATATTTGCATCTGCAATTCACAAAAACGATTTTGTACCGATAAGTCCGTACATTTAATTGTCCAATTGGACACTTTTTACAGCATTTTAAATAAAGAAACTTAGCTAATGTGACTTAAATTTGTTAATCAAACATGCACTCCATATACTCAAGCGTAATTTTTTAAGTAATAAACCGAAAAAATAAAAATTCAAAAAACAAAAATTATAAATTTTATGGTTACAATTCGAGATTTTTTAACAGCAAATTCAATTCTTCCTTGACAAATTAGTGCCAAACGGAATTCTTAATCTTAAAAATTAAAGCCACAGTTTAAATTTTTGAAAAAAAAATTATTATCTCGGCTCCTAATAATCGGAGAGTAATCTTTTTTTTTAAATTCGTAGAAAAATGTCAGCTGTCGAATACTACACACAGCTATTTGATATAATGCATATTAACGGAATTATTTCATTTTTTTATACACGGAAAAAGGTATCCACTTTATAAAGTCGTTTTATAATAGTTTAACTGCAAAATATTGTTTTGTTATTTAGTGTACGTGATAATGCAACTCTTAAAAAAAAAATCACTCCTGTAAATTGCTGTGCGATTGCTTAAAGATGAAGAAATTAAGTTTCCCGCAGACAAGTTTTTATTGAACAAATGACTTTGCAAAAACCATTTTTAATGAACATTTCAAGCTTGTTCAGGACTAGATTTGTTCATTATTACGAGGGCTACATTTTATGAGAATTTTAAAGCTTTACGTTTAAATCTCAATAAACAGAGAGCGAGTTAAATAAAAGCCTTTTTCGGTGTTTTTTATTATTTTTTTTTTTTTTTTACTGAGCTAACAGATTTTAATGTTCTACTGAACTGATTGATTTTAATGTTCCATGTCTCATTTTGTAGATATTTCGAATATCTACATTTTTTATACGAATTTTTTTTTTCATACAATCAATACCTTTTGTTTTATAAGCGAAAAATGTGCTTTTTGCAACTATTCGATTTTTTTTGCATATCTTCTTCACAAGTCTCGAGTCTCAAACATATGCATTTCTTTTCTGACCTTTCGAGACTTTCATGAAAAGAAATGCTGGTTTATAATTTTTTCCTGGTAAAATTCTACTGAACTATTCTTGCTACTCGAGTTTATAAAGGAGGGGTATACTATATAACGCGCATAAAAAATCGTAAATAATTAAATATCTTGTAAACTATTACGTTTTAACATGATTTATTGTAGATTAATGGGAAGGATACACTATTACTACAATTTATTAAAACTTATTATTTAGAATCCTCCCGTCCCTTATTGATGTCTAGCCAAGATGAGAAAGCATTTTTAGTCGCTTGAAACAAGCGACTAGTATGAGAAGGAGCTCGCTATCTCACTCTCGGCACGCAGACGAGTACATGGATATGGAGCTTCGTGCTTGCATATGTGTTATAGCGCCGCACCACGATAAATGGCCGAACTTATAGATGTGAAAAAGTGACGTTTTGACTAGAAAATTTATGTTGTATGTCATTTCGTTATTATTTGCTTAATTGTGCAAATGTAACTTGTCTCGTACTTATTAAAATTGTAATTATCAATGAAATCTAAAGTTATCTTGGAATTTTATATGTAAAAGCATATATTTTACTCTTAACTTACTTTCAACAGCTGTTGACCGTATGTTTCTGCCCGATTATAGGCTCACTTTATGTGCCTTTTACCCATTTACTGACTATCAAGAGAGGAAAGAACAGTTTTCATCGATTTTTAGTGTTTTAAAGCGATCTCGTTATTTCGTTTCATCCAAATTGTTTATCTTTATTTAAAAATAGCATGCAACATAAATTAACGTGTCATTCCTCGCTTCTGACATTACGATTTCAACATGGCCGCCGCGACTAGTCAGGAGCCTTAAGTACGTTTAGAAATTATTACGTAAACGACAAATAAATAAGATATTAAAACGTAAAACTAAAAATAACTTTAAGAGAATAATCTTAAGATATTATATAGAAGTACAGAGATGAATAAAAAAGTTTTACTAACTTTAAGAAGAAATAATAAAAATTATTATAACTCTTAACATTATTTATAATTTGTAATGTTACAAATATTAATCATGTAAATTTCTTTATTCGTTGGTTTATTTTATTGTTCCGACGACAATTACTTACGCATATGAGTATGGATACGGAAGCGTTAATAATTAATTCTCAAAAATGATATGTCGTAATGTAACTTTATTACACACGTTAAATTCGTAAAAAAATAATTTTTAATTTGATAAAAAAAATTTGAGTATTAAGAAAATTATGGATGGTGGAGATATTTTGTAAAACAAAAAAATAAACATATTTTCTTTTTTTTTATAACTTTAAAGTACATTTGAAACCGTATAACTTTTATTTAAAAATTTTTTTCTGTCTGTTATACTTTCGACAATATTCACATTGAAAGAAAAATACTGTTTTTTTTTTCAGAGGAGTGTTTAACCCTTTAATCCTATGACAGGCACATTTTTATTCTAAACAAATTATTGAAATCATAAGTCATCTATAAGTTTTCGGGGTCGCTGATTACGATTCTGATGTCAGAATTATAAAATTCAAAATGGCGGATCCAATATGACGATTATTTTAGGCTAAACTCACAGTTTTTTGTTCAATTTGCACGGAACTGGATGTACGAGAATTTTTCGTTGCTACAATAAATACAAAAAACATTTCAAAAAAATAAAAAACAAAAAAAAATTCCTTACGTTTACGTTAGTTCTGGGTCACGTCGAGGAGTAGAGAGAGAATACGCATATATTCTCTAAATCATAATTTATGCGATTCCAAAAAAGATTTGTATATTTATTTTTATGCAATTTGAATAAAAAACTTCTAAACCAAAATAGTCGCCATATTGGATCCTCCATTTTGGATTTTGTAATTCTGACGGAATCGTAATCAGTAATCCCATAAACCCTCGATACAGTTTTGTGCAAATTGAATAAAAAACCGTAAATTTAGTCTAAAATAGTCATCATATTGGATCTACCATTTTGAATTTTGTAATTCTGACGTCGTAATCAGCGACCCCAAAAACCTCCATATATCCAGTTTCGTGTAAATTAAACAAAAAAATGTGAATTTAGTCTAAAGTAATCGCCATATTAGATTCGCCATTTTGAATTTTTTAATTCTGACGTCAGAATCGTAATCAGCGATTCCCAAAACTTTTGTATATCCAGTTTCGTGCAAATTGAACATAAAACCGTAAATTTAGCCTAAAATAGTCACCATATTGGATCCGCCATTTTAAATTTTGTAATTCTGACGTCAGAATCGTAATCAGCGACCCCGATAATCCATAGTTGATCTATAATTTCAGTAATTTGTTTAGAAAAAAAATTTGTTCTTCAAAGAGATAAAAGATCAATTTTCCAAAATTGCAAAAATTTTTTTCGGAAAAATTAGCGTGCAGAAAATTCTAAAAAAAATATATATTATAGTTTCAGATATGGAGTACACGCATAAAAATTTTCGGAGCTCTAGCACTTTACGTTTAAGAATAGCCGAATTTATTCTGAAAAAAAAAACAAGTTTTTTTTTACATTAATTGTTTATAATAAAATTTATTTATTGCAAATAAATAAATTAACGTAATTTTTCGCTCGTTAATGAAAGTTGCATAACTTAGATCTCTAAGAGTCTAAAAAGTATTCATAT
Source organism: Trachymyrmex septentrionalis (assembly GCF_001594115.1). Classification (NCBI taxonomy): domain Eukaryota; kingdom Metazoa; phylum Arthropoda; class Insecta; order Hymenoptera; family Formicidae; genus Trachymyrmex; species Trachymyrmex septentrionalis. The sequence continues at coordinate 1,905,966 of NW_017305977.1, read as the reverse complement.
GCGCATACAAACTGTAAAATAGATCAAAAATACGAAAAAAATTAAGAATAAATAAGTGGGACGTATACGTTCCACTGCCCCTTAAAGGGTTAAACATGAATTAGGGCATGTATAAAAAAATACTCTTAGATTTTTATATGTAACAATATATTTCATGGAGAATCAAATCGATTTCTAACAATTGTGAAACTTCCCTTGTTAGTTTGTTTACATGCAGTACATAACAAGAAAATACTATAAACAATAGTGTTACTTCCAGTGGATTCCAAAATTTTCTCGTTTCGCGAACATTCGGCAAGGTAAACGTTAGGACAAAGCGCGGACAAAAAACGCGAGCGTTAACCGATCGGCGAGCGTAACAATATTTAAGAAACGTGTCGTCGAAAACCTTCCCAAAGATTTTGGAAAGATAAGTAAAAACATTAGATACCCAGAATTACCTGATTCACGGCAATAAATTTATGTCAAAAATTACGAATCATATACAGAAAATCTTTTCTGAACACGTTCAATTTCAGTAAATACAAAATCTAAACGCGGATCAAGAATCCTAAGTAGATAAAAACTCACATTTCCAAACCCGTAAAAACAAGTTGAAAGGCATTTTCTCGATAACAAGAAATGATAAAATAAAAGCAGAATGATAAGAGAAGTTTTTAATTTTTTGTTGATCATAAAATTTAGAAAATATAATACTATCTACAACAAGAAAACACACGTTTAAGTACTTAATAAAAGAGAAAGAGGTTGAAAAAAAGGAAAATATGAAAATTCGAATAAATCATAAGTCGAATAAATCAAGTTCGGAAAAAACAATGAGTGAAATCTCCTCTCTCTTCGAAACAAAACTTAAATTAGACTTGCCAATGAATGACTGTAGATCTGAAACCCTTAGAGAAGGTGATGACGTATCACCAAAGTTTTCAAGAGATTGAAACTTGTAGTGCGAGCGGAACAATTTTGGAAGTGGTTCGATTCAATAATAATACGAGAAACAAATTTCCTATCAAAAGCGGAAAAATCCCGTCGACCCGAATCCTCGATTTTCCAATTTAATACATGTCATCAAAGAATCACCTTCCAAAACTCTTGTATATAAACCATGACCATTTGACCCTCTGGAACCCATTCAGTCATCACGATGCCGTTGATGTCGAAAAAAACGATTAGCATGGCTTTAAATTTTGATTTCGACATCCTTGCTTTTTTCATTCTTGGCGATGCAGGAGTTTTCCAGTGCATGGATTGCCGCTTAGTTTCAACATCGTATTGGAATATCCAGATTTCATCGCAAGTGATGATGTTTTCCATCAATTCAGGCTCTTCATCTAACCTCTCAAGAAAATCTGAGCAGATCTGTTGACGGACGAGCTTTTGGTCAGGGGTCAAATTTTTTGGGACCAACTTCGCACAGACTTTCTTCATGTTTAATTCGTCATGTAAAATTTTTCTGACAGTTTCTTTATCGGCGTTTACAGTCTCAGCAATCATCCGAATGCTCATACGACGATCTCCGCGCACAATTTCATTGATTTTGGTCACTGTTTGCGGAGTTGAAACAGAGACAGGTCGACCTGGACGTTGGTCATCTTCGGTGCTCTCTCGGCCTTCAGAAAACCGTTTATACCATTCGAAAACACGCGCACGAGATAGAGAATTCTCACCATAGGCCTCTTTCAACAACTTATAGCACTCAGTCGGAGTTTTTTTTAATTTAACGAGAAATTTCACATTGATCCGTTGCTCGTGTTTTTCGTCACACATTGTTATCGGCACGAGAAAAAAACAAGTTCGTTTCTAACCTCTATAGAAAAAATACTACTACTGCAAAAACGTGTTTTTGTACTGGAATAGTAGTAGTAGACACTTCCAGCTATCCAACGCTGCTTCGTTTCCCACCCTACCCCTCTAGGACGCCTTCTGCGCGCACAGTCTCGTTATTTAAGCCAGACCTCGTATTTCAAAAGTTTTTTATTCCTTTTTGGACACGCTCATTTGAATTTTTTACACATAATTTTTGGTGAGTTTTTATTATATTTTTTTATTATTTTTTATTAGATTTCCGGTATGTTAATTTATTTACGCGTAGATCTTTTTGTGGTACGTTTTTTAAATTTATCTTTTTATCAACTAGAGCTTTTTTTTATCAAATAATGTTGAACTCGACATCAAGACTCACCCGAACTGTGAATGTTCTGAATATGCGATCATTTGCGATAATTGATTTTATTCTGCGATTTTTTCGTTATGTTAATGTTTGAAGAGGGCTCAATCTGGTAGCCGAAATTTGTAACTTGTAATTATTTTCTTAATTTTGATTCTAATTTTTGCGTTATGTAATTTTACCTCTGTTAATTGTAATATATTCTTTTGTTAATTTCAAAGAAATGTGTTGACTCTTACTTTGTCCGTTACTTATTATTATTTGTTTTGTACAGAAAGAATCCTTTGATTTGTTATTTATCTTTCTCTTTCTTTTTTATATCTATTTTAAAAAACCTAAGACCTCGTAGTCGTTAGCCTTGCCTTTTCAAAGATCGCATGTGGTCCAGTCCCGAGTTAAAAGAATTAGATTCCTTGATTCGAAATGTTAAGAATTGGAATGGAGTGGTTGGTGATCGCGATCCTATTTTCGATCGGCATGCGATGCACGCCGGTCTCAACACTCTTAATGCAATCGAAAATAATCTTATGTTTATCGTTTAGTGGAAGAGCGAAATTCTCACCTAGTTGTAGGAAACACTGTATGTCTATTGGAATGGACACAGAGGATAGGTTGAGGAACCACCCGTTTCGGACAGTGGTCAGGGACGAAGATCTGTGTGAGGTGAAGGAACTGGGATGTATAGATATCAAGTTACTAGGAGATAACGTAAGCGAAGGCTTGTTGACATTCAATGTGTCCTTGTGCACGGATGTGTTAGGCCAGCACCATCATAGTTATCATTCTCGAAAGATAAGTTGAGCCATGAAAATAATCATTTAATAAGATTACATATAATTAAAAACATAAAAAGATTATGTGTATATTAATCAAATTTTTATTTTTATCTTACGTATAATAATAATTTGTAATACTCTCTCTAAGAGTGGTAATCTCTATCTTTATGCTACCTTATGCAAACATAGATGTATCTATAAATAATATAAATATAAATATATTTTAGTTATTTAGATATTTTTATTTGCCCAACTTGCCCTTATGCGCAACTATAGCCCCGCTCTATCTATTCCATCCCTACCGCGCAAATAACTGTTACAAAAAAAACCATTAAAAAACTAATGAAACCTAATTTTTAATTTTAATTTTAATTTTCTTCACTAGTCAACCAAAATTAAAACCGTTACACTTACTCGATGTTTTATTAAACCATAATCAAACATGAACTGAAAATACCTTTCGCTCCGGATCTCTGATTCAAAGCCGGTTTAGTAAATTTTTTTTTAATCAGTTTATTCTTAAATATGTAGAGTACTGAAATTGGAAGCGCCGTTTACGAGATGGACTGGCCGATGCTTCCTGTTGATTTAATGAAAACCTTTTTGGTAATAATTACACGATCTATGAGACCAATCAAGATAACTAGCGGATATGTACTCACTTTGTCTAACGAATCATTTATGAAGGTGAACGAGATGAGATATGGCGATATTAAAAAATATCACTGCACGAATACCCAGGTAGTATCCATTATGACGTGATGATCATGTCTAATTTTACATCATTTATTCTCAAAATTAACGTAAAAATGATATGTTTTTGACGGTCCTAAATCACAGACTAAAAGCGCCATTAGTAATGTCAAACAGATGTTATTTTAACTTACAAAATGATGTGAATTAAATAGCTTAATGACGTTTTCATCACTTTTCTAAATTGAAATTATATAATTTCTAACATACGTGTTATCTGACATCTTGTAAGCAATTAAATTCAAAGCATAAGGCTTTCTACAATAAGTTATTACCTAAGTTTAAGTCTTAAGCCATAGAAATTGACCAATCATAGTCAATTATTTTTCTCATATTCAACTGTAATTGATCGATTTCTTATGGCTTAAGACTTAAAGTTTAAACAATAACTTAGGGTGCGATTACATGTAGCACGGTACGCGGTATAGAAACTAACTAGTAACTATAGGAACCGCGCAAACCGTGCCGCTTGCTTTTTTTCTTCTCTATTACATGTAGCGCGGTAAGCGACACGGGCTAGTTACAAATATACTTTAATATGAATAGTTAATTTCTTATTAGAAAGCCTATAAAGCGGGGAGCACAGATTGTTACATAACGCATAACATATAGTGTATAAGTGAATCTACCAATTAGAATCTTCCTTTTCCTCCCATTTCATAGAAAAAAATTTTGATTGATTAATTCTCTTATGCACTATGCATTAGGCATTTTGCATGAATCTGTGCTGCGGCTATTAGAGTGTGCGTTACGAGTTATAATATATCCACAAAACTTGTATAGCCTCATAACTAGCCCTAATTTTTATTGCAGATTCGGATTCTACGTCAATTTTGATTAAACCTTTCGATTCCTGATAGATGGCGAAAATTCGTTAATTTTCATCTTCTTCAAGAGAAATTTCCATATTTTATTGCACAATGATGCTACGTTGAAGAAAGCAACTTTTATCTGAAACATGTTTTTCGAATTATCGTAGATGTCTACGATAATTTTTTATCCGTTCTTAGCTTTACTCAAGATTAACGATGTGGACGTGACGGAAATTATAATCCTTTCGGAGTGCATATTTATTGCATTTATCAGAAATTGAAAAAAAAGGTTTAAACAAAATTGACGTGTTTTTGGATGTAGAATCCGAATCTGCAATAAAAAGTAGGAATTTCTTTTTAAGATTTAAAAGTTACCCCCAGCCTCACCCTTAAGGGAGAGTGGGAGGCGGCTAAGTTTTGCGAGATAGAATTGCTCTCTCAAAAATATTGAATGATTATTTGGAACATTTTTTCGTACAATGTTTATTTTTCCAGATATTTGGCAGTCTCTGGTTAAAAAACTTACCCAGTATATATAAGTAATAATAAATTCTTTAATTATAGTTATTACATATGTATAAATATACATATACATATGTATTTACATATGTATACATATATGATACATTTACGTCTACATCACGTTATTATTGCAAAGACTTATTAACGTGTTAAAATTAACGTCGAATACACGTTACTTAATTGACGTATAATGTCAGTGACCAATTGTGACCAAATATTGACGTCATAACGACAGACTGCTACCTGGGTACTGTCGAATTAAAATACAAAAGTATTTTTAATAAATTTAACATGATTATACCTTAATTTGTACACGTCATTTTATTCATATTTGTTCATTCTTTCAGATTATCAAAATATCTTACTCGGCATACAACGTCCTGCAGGGATCTTAATACAAGTGAAAATGTCATCTTCGATCACGTATCTTAAAGAAACCTGTAGCCAACTAATTTTCTTGCAAATAATAGTAATAGTACTGCTTAAAAGTCTAAATCAGGAGACATGGTAGTGTCATTAGTTTATGCCAATAATTTATGGCGCCAATAGTTCACGCAACAAATCCGAACACTTGAGATTATCGGATTTCAATAACAGCTAAATCGATCATTTTGAGTGGGTTTAATTAGTAATTTGGGTTTTAATTATATAATAAAAGTGTTTCTATTTTTTTTATATGTTATACAAGCAGAAATATTGCGACACAAAATTCAAATCAGAAAATATTACATTTAAGGAACGTCGTATCTTGTACAGTTATTTCTGATGTAAGAATACACTATCATTCAAATTTGCAACACGTATCGAGAGAATGAGCAAGTAAGATCCAATTTTTCATTATTATGGGAGTCAATCATGTAATTTCACATGGAACTTTTCACGCATAATAATTATGTATGTAGCTTGTATATGCGCTGGCTTTGGACAAGTTTTTGTAGTCCGTTTTTATTTCAACATAGTCTATCTCTCAAAATAATAATCTATCTACAAATAATATGACTAAACTATACTTTTTTTAAATTTGAAAGTATATTTATTAATTCTCTAGCTTCCGTCATCACGGTTCATGGCGAAAAAATTTACGTGAACAATTTCACGTTTTCACAATCAGAAAAGTTATACGCTTCCACAAAATCGCAGATAATCGTAGAGTTCAAAACTTTTTTTTATATTTTATTGAGAATACAGGTATTTGAGTTCAGCGCGTTTCTGTACTCGAGTGTACAGACCAATACTTTTATGCGTGACTGTACTGTACTCGACTCAAGCGTGGCTCGGAAAACTTCGACGCTCATCGTAATTAACCGATATCCGTTTAAGTGATCTCTCTCACAGTCTCAGCTTGAATTCCGAAATGAGAGGACAGCACGCTCGCGGATTATAAAATTTACTTTTCAATAAATTACGTTCAATTATAAGTTTCAACTTAATTACTGGCTCAATCCACCCAACCACGCTCTGCTAACAAGAAGCTTTATCATTTTACATATGGTTATGTATAGACTATTCAAATTTGTCTGGATAGGTTAGATCAGGTTAAGTTTTCGTGATAAAATTGGGTAATACAAATTCTTTTATATTCTTTCAGAAAACGATAAAAATGGTTAGAAAATATAAAAAAAGATCGTCTAAGGGTACATATGAGGAAACCGATATAAAGAAAGCAATTGATTTGGTTGCTAAAGGAGGTAGCATTAGAAAAGTAGCTGATCGATGCGGTGTTAAAAGAGACGCAAGATTAAAATTATAAAGTCACTTGGTGTGGAATTCAAACTTACATCAAACTGCAGCAACATCAAAAAGTTTTTACTGATGTTCAAGAAAATTTAATTGCTGATTATTTAAAAATGTGCTGCAAAATATTCTATGAGTTGAAAAGAAAAGGAAGCCGTAAATTAGCATACGAAACTGCTGTTGCTAATGAAATTAAGTGTCCTGCGTCGTGGGTTGAGAAAAAAATAGCAGGTGAAGACTGGTTGTTAGGATTTTTTAAAAGACACCCAAATTTGTCACTTCAATCTCCAGAAGGATGTAGTTTGGCTCGAGCTACAGCATTTAATCGTCATAATGTAGAAGCCTTTTTCGATAACTATCAAACATTATTAAAAAAAGAGTCGCGACTTGGATATTTGTCAAGAATTTATAATTATTTAGATAAAACTAAAACTACAATAGTTCAAAATAGTGGAAAAATAATAGCTGAGAAAGGTTCCAAAGCTGTATGTAAAGTAACAAGTACGGAAAAAGAAATTCTCATTACAACATATTGTATTACCCGTGCTGATGAAAATTATTGACCACCTGTTCTGATATTTCTTTTGATCAATTTCCGCGATCACATGATGATTGGCGCTCCGTATAACTCTTTGGGTTGTTTGACAACTCCATTAGGCTGGATGAATACTCAATTTTTTGTTCAAACAATGCAACATTTTATAAAATTTTCATACAATACAAAGGATAACCCATCACTTTGATAACCATGAGAGTCACATAAGTTTAGACGTCTTCGAGTTAGCAAAAGCAAATGGTATTTACATTTTGATACTACCTCTGCATTCAACACATCGACTGCAGCCCCTTGATGTTGGCCTATACAGTCCATTCCAAAAGCTTTACAACTGCTATCGATGAGTCATCTAGGGAAAATTGTATCAATTTATGAAATAGCTGGATTTGTCGACACAGCCCTGCCATCTGCTATGATACCAAATAATATCATTAATGCTTTTAAAAAAACTGGCATTTTTCCTTATAACTTATATGCATTCAGAGATAATGATTTTCTCCCGAGTTTAGTTTCAGAACGGCCCGATGCAATAGATGTGTCTACAGAGGAAACAAACAATGTAACAGGTTTATTATCTTCTCCATGTAACGAATGTTGTAGTATTATACGAGTATATCATGACTAATCATGTGTTATTAAAATATCTTTACCTATGTATTATTTCTTAAATATCTTAAATCATTTATCAATATCTTATAAAATATCTTTTTAAATAATAAAGACAGTTCCAGAATTACTAGTGAATGAGAAAGAAGTAGCAGATCAATTTAGTCTCGAAGCAATTTAGAAGTCCTGCAGATATCAAAGGTTATCCTAAAACAGAACATCGCTCAAGCACTAGAAAATGTAGACAGCAGGGTAGCAGCAAAATTTTAACTGCTTTTTCAGAAAAAAAAATCTTATAGAAAAGAAGGAAGGACAAAAAAAAGATAAGAAGATTTCTAAGAGAAGATAAAAAAGATTAAGATTTTACAAAAAGATATTAAGATTATTTGTTCAAGAGATATTATTTGTTTGAGATATTATTTAGTTAAGAAATATTACTTGTTTAAGAGATATTATTTCTTTAAGATTTGTTTGAGATTTGCTAACTTTAATGATTAAATAAATCGTTTTTGGACTTTATTTATGAAATATAAATCACTTCTTTGAATTTCATTTATTAAATAAAGCTATTTCTTCTATGTGCCCCAGTGTCTGACTCATGGTACCCCAGGCATGGGGGTACCATGGGTCATTTCTAAAAATTTCTTTTTTGATTTTTATTTAAAAAACAAGTATTAATCAATATTTATGAAAAATGCTCAATAAATCTTAAAATATATATTATCCCTTAATTATATAAAAAAGTTGAAACCAAAAATCTTACATTTTAATGTATCTTTACTGTTCGAATTTTTGTGACTCATGGTGTCTCGGTTTCCCCTACTTATAAAATACAAATAATAACATAAATTCACGTATGATTCAAGAAAATCTGAATTCTGGCTCTGCAATAAGAATCATTACATTTTCATTTAGTAAATGTTTTAATAATACAATGTTTATTATTAAACAAAAGCTTTAATTTCATATCTTCTAATACAGAAATAAAAGTTGCTAAATTTAAGACATTTGAAACCAAATATTTAAATAAGTTCATTTAATGAAATTTGTCTTAAAATACGCGTCTGCAAAAATGGAATTACAAAGTAATGTCTTTTTTATTGACATAACTGTTTGGTAAAAACGGGCAGACTATTAATATTGTAACACGTTTTTGGTGCAGAAAATTTTACACAATTTAATCAGCAATCTACAGTAAAAAGAGAATTCTTGGTTGAGTTATTAGCTTGTTGAGAGTCAATCCCGTGACAATCTGTTCCAAAACCATGGTTCCTCTAATACAAGTACAGATAATTTCTGTAAAAGAAAAAAAAAAGGAATATGTGGCATATATTATATTACTACCTACTGTGACAACTACTGTGTTTTGGATTTTATTTTATCGAATGCTTATTTTGGCTTATCTTACAAAAAAATTAATTATTGCAAAGTTACAACCAATATTATAAAAACTGCTATATTATCTGATAGAAGACATTTTTTAATTTGTATTTATGTATTTAAAGTTTATTTTTATTTTTTGTTTAAGTAAGAAATATTGTCTAAAAACAAAATAGCGATATCGGCGACCTTTCCCTAAATGTATAAAATAATATTACTATTATACTCATAGTGACTATATTATTAATAATATTACATTATTTTAAATATTTGTAATTTCTTAAATCAGTTTTATTTATATTATTTTTTCTCGCTTAGTTTTTTCATAATACAATTTATTAGGTACTAAACTTATTTTTGACGGCTCATATTTAAATGACACTAGTTGTAGGTGTAATTTACTTTGACATTTGAAGCTGGCTGCATTTTAGAGGTTAGACATTTATCAATAAAATTTAGTGCGAAAAGATTTATTTAAGCAAACAGTGCCATTTTTTTGTTATTAAACATGGAATGTAATAAGTTGCTTTTTCGACATATGCTGCTTCATTACTTTGATTTGAAAAAAACTGGAGCTGCAGCTTATAAATTGCTTGTCGAAACTTATGGCAATTGTGTTCCATCAGAAAGAATATGCCAAAAATGATTTCAACGATTTAAGAATGATTATGATGTGAATGATAAACAACGCTCAGATCAACCGAAAAAGTTTGAAGGCACCGAATTGCAGGCATTATTGGATGAAAACTCAGCTCAAACGCTCCAAGAATTGTCTTGCAACATTAAATGTTACTCCGATGACTATTTTCAAACGTCTACATGCAATAGCAACGATTCAAAAGGAAGGAAAATGGATATCACACAAATTAACGGAAAATACCATTGCGAATCACTTAAACATCTCTATCTCTTTTGTTAAGTTTTGTTTCTTCAAAGGTGATTTATTATTTATAGAGATTACAGAAATATTTGCTTATACATTTATCTTACTTGTAACGCTATATATCTCTATATCGCCTCTTCTGCCGAACGCTCTCACATGATGAAGTCTATACGCTATGAGCGCCCCTATAGATATTCACTTATAGCTATACTAACATGGAGACATCCGTAATGTAAATTTACCGCGTAATTCAACACACCTCCTTAAATTTATACTACGGATTTACAAAAGTTTTAACATTGTTCGGAATTTCTCAAAATTAATTCTTCCCAGCGATTTAGTTAATATATCTGCTATATTATTTTCCGATTCAATCTTAATAACATCGATCATTCCTTCCTCAACGCATTCGTGGACAAAGTGATAGTGAACTTCTATGTGTTTTGAGTTTTTAGTAAAGTTTCCAAATTTAGCAATTGCCACTGCTCCTGAGTTATCTTCGTATACATTAATCGGTCTTGCAACGTTGACCTGAAAGTCTTTCAGAAGGTTCTCTATTACTTTAATCTCACTCACAGATTCGGACAATGCCACATATTCAGCATGTGTTGACGACTTGGTAATACTGCCTTGTTTCCTCGTTTTCCAATATACTACATTTCCATACATTCTAATTACGTATCCGGTTGTCGATTTCCGATCCATCGCATTACCTGCCCAATCCGCATCCACGTAGCAATCGATCATTTCTTTATTTGTATTTCTTTGATACGTTAGCTTAAGATCTCTGGTAAAATATAAGTACTTTAAAATCCTTAACGCATATTTAAAGTGTGTCTCATCACAATAGTTTTGAAACCTACTCAAATAATTCACGCTATAGCTTATATCCGGTCTTGTTCCTATACTTATATACAGCAAAGCCCCTATTAGATTTCTAAATTTTATATCATTTTTCTCTGACTGTGCCGGTTCTAGTTTTAGATTTTGTTCCATCGGCGTGTGATAACATTTTGAATCAATAATACCGTATTTCCTCACTAATGATTCTATGTATTCTCTTTGATCTAGGGTTATCTCATTCTTTTTGCGATTGTGATTTATATTGATGCCTAAATAAGTTCTTACTTCACCTAAGTCTTTCATTTCAAATTTGTTCGACAATTTGCCTTTGATATCTATAAGTTTTCCTTCATTCTTACCACATATTAGTAGATCATCTACAAAAATTATTAGGTAGATTACATCATTTGTCTCGCCTAACACATACAAACAGTAGTCGCTAGTACTTTTCTTAAATCCTAAATCCTGTAAATATTTGTCTAAACATTCATACCATGCTCTTGGACTTTCTCGCAGCCCATACAGTGCTTTATCTAATCTACACACTTTATCGGTTCCGTCCTCATAACCCCTCGGCTGTGTTACATATATTTCAGATTTTAATCTACCATTTAAGAAAGCCGCTTCCACATCCATCTGTAATATCTTTAGTTCAAACTGACAACAATGAGCTAAAAGTAGTTTCAGCGTTTGCATTCGTGCTACCGGAGAGTACACGTTTTCTAGTCCCTCTTCTTGCTGGAATCCTCTGACTACAAGTCTAGCTTTTTTTCTATTGTCTGCTTTAGTCGTATATATCCATTTTACATCTAATACTTTTCTATCTTTAGGCCTATTTACTAGTTTCCAAGTTTTATTTTTCATCAAACACGTCATTTCCTTATCCATTGCCTGTTTCCAATCTAATAAATCCTCGCTCTTTACCGCATCTTCATAACTAATTGGAGTATCCGCGCTAACAAAGTTTACATATATGCAGTTTGTATACACTACTGTTTCGCCATACCTATCCGGCTTCTTCCTTTCTCTGTCTGATCTTCTTAATACCGTTTCTTGTTCGTTACCACGATTTGTTATCGTTTGTTCACTAGGAGATTCACGACTAACTATCTTTGTAGTATCATTTCCTTTATTATTCTCGTTATTTTTGGCTTCGTCTTGGTAATCATTTTCCTCGTTCTTACCTCTAAATCCTATGAGATTTACGTGCTCCTCTATTATGTCTACGTGTCTAGCAATTATTACTTTATTATTTATTAAAACCCTGTATCCTACATTTTCGTATCCTAATAATATCCCTAAGTCAGCTTTTCTATCCCATTTCGACTCCCTTTTTCCTTCTGGAACTCGTACAAAGACCCTACTCCCGTATATTCGCAGATTACTAATATTCGGCCTTTGGCCAGTTAATATCTCATATGGTGTCCTTTTCTCTATCGTGTTTGCTAGCGTCCTATTCTTTAGATATGCTGCTGTCCTAATTATTTCTGGCCAAAATTTCCTATTTATATTGGCTTCCGACAATAGACATCTGGCTGTGTCCATTATCGACCTATTATAACGTTCTGCTGTACCATTTAACTGATGTACATATGGTGGGCATGGATCTATTATAATCCCTTTCTCTCTAGCTAACCTGTTAATGTCTTTATTAATATACTCTTTTCCATTGTCGCACCTTAACCTTTTAATTCTCTTGCCAGTAATATTTTCAACCGTATTTATGTACTCGATAAAACAATCATAAACTTCCGTTTTCGATTTTAATGTATACACCCTAGCTGCTTTGCTATAATCATCGATAAATGTTAAAAAATATTTCTCTCCATTGATTCCGGTCGTGCTATGTGGACCATTTAAGTCCGTATGAACTATATCTAAGAGATCATTTGCTCGATTTCTTCGGTTTTCAAATGGCAAATTGCGCATCTTGTTTTGTATACATGTACCGCATTTTAAGTATTCGGACTCTAACTCGCTTGGTAAACCTTCGACCAACTTGCCTTTGCACATCGCATCTAAATATTTAAAATTTACGTGTCCTAACATCCTATGAAATTTTTCTTTTTGAGTTAAACGTTGATTACTCTTGATTGTTACATAGGATTCCTTATTTGTTACATAACTCCGCAATTTATATAATCCGTTTTCTTTGAAGGCTATCGCGATTAATTTCTTGTTTTCATTATATATTTTCGATGTATTGTCTATTGAGATGACTCTATTCTTATCTGTTACTTTCGCAAAACTTAGCAAATTTCTATCCATCTCCCTTACATAGAACACGTTTGATATTTTAATATTCATTCTTTTTCCGTAAATTAAAAAGTATGTTTGGACCTGGCCAACCTTTGTGGCTTGCACGGATCTTCCATCACCTATTTTTACATTAATTGGATTTTTCAAGTATACATAATTTGTAAAATACGACTCGTTATTTATTATGTGATCCGTGCACCCGCTGTCTAAAATCCACTCTATTCTATCACCCTCGCTAACATTTACTTCTTCCTGTCTGTTCCTATCTTCTTCTCCTACCTCGGTGCAAAACGAACCCATATTTTCGTAGTTGGTATCATGCCGTCGGTCCCTTTCGTTGCGCTGTTGCCAACTGCTGCCTCGCTGGTACTGGTAGACTCCTCGGCCGCCTCGTCCTCTGGCGCCGTTGCCGCGGCGCTGCTGTGACTGGTGAGCACCTCCTTGCTCGTATGCCCCTCCACCGGCGCTGATTCTTCTAGGATTTCCTCTCGACCACGTGTTTTTACAGTTCGCCTTTATGTGCCCTGGTTTTCCACAGCCAAAGCATGTCTTTTCTAGATCCTTTTGTTCCGATTTGAACGCACTTTTTTTGCTCTGGCTCTGGCCATTATCGTTTTTTTCTCTTGTCTCCCACATGGTTATTTTATTCTTTAGGAATTCGCACGTCTGATCCGGTTCCTTTACTGCATCAATCAAATCGCCGATATAGCTGAGGGAATTTGGTAGCGTTCGCAGCATGTAGTTTAGTTTCTCTCTTTCCGTCACTGTTGCACCAGCACCTTTCAATTCATTTATTAATTTCTCAAATTCCGTAAAGAACGTACTTGATTCTTCATAGTCTTTTAGTTTTATCTTCTCCAGTTTATTTCGTACACATATCTGGATGGCTGTCGATTCTCTCGTATATATACTATCCAGTTTCTTCATTATGCCGTATGCCGTTTCTTCCTCACTTACAAACTCTAGCTGGTCATTCGTGATACCGCTATATATGTAATTCATTGCCTTGAGATTCTTCTCGTTCCATGTCGTTTCGTTGTCCGTTGTTAATCGTGCCCTCGTGGCTACCTCGTCACATTTTTTCCATTTCAGATACATGAGAATCCTTTTCTTCCAGATATTATAATTCTTCCCATCAAAAATCTGAATTCTTATTTCCTCCGTCATTGTCCTTGTAGTTCTCTCTTCTTGATTTTTCACCACAAGCTCGTCTAACCTCAACACTGGTTTTCATTTACTCGCTCGGATACGCGAGGTTAACTCTCGAACTTACTGGGCGCAACCACGGACTTCTGCTACCATGTTAAGTTTTGTTTCTTCAAAGGTGATTTATTATTTATAGAGATTACAGAAATATTTGCTTATACATTTATCTTACTTGTAACGCTATATATCTCTATACCGCCTCTTCTGCCGAACGCTCTCACATGATGAAGTCTATACGCTATGAGCGCCCCTATAGATATTCACTTATAGCTATACTAACATGGAGACCGTAATGTAAATTTACCGCGTAATTCAACATCTTTGCTCGCCAGACAGAAAAAAAAAGTTTTTTGTGGCGCATTGTGACTGGCGATGAAAAGTGGATCTATTTTAATAATCCCAAATGCAAAAAGTCATGGGTGGATTCTGGCCAACCAACGTCTACACCAAAGCGAAATATGGCCATAAAGCAATGCTCTGCATTTGGGGATATGCAAAGCATCGTTTACTATGAGCTACTCAAACCGAATGAAAGTATCACAGGAGATCGATATCAATTACAATTGAACCATCTAAATAAAGCATTATTGGAAAAAAGGCCAGTAGTAGCCAGCAATTGACGCAAAGTTATGCTTTTGCACGACAACGCTCGACCACACGTTGCAAAAGCTGTCAAGGAGACACTGATGCAGCTCGAGTGGGAAGTTCTCTTGCATCCAGCGTATTCATTAGACTTAGCTCCTTCAGACTATTACTTGTTCCAATCGATGCAGCACGGCTTGGTGGATACACACTTAAAAAATTACGTCGATGTGCGAAAATGGATCTATAAATTAATTGCTTCAAAGACCAATCGTTCTATCGTCGCGAAATCCATCTTATTGCTATAAAGATGGGAAAAATGTATAGCTAGCGAAGGCAAAAAATTTTGATTGATGTATTTTTTGCTTTTGATATCGAGATAAATGAGTTTTTAAGCAAAAAAAACCGTCAAAATTAAATTTAGTATCTAATAAATATAAAATCGGTGCAATGTAAATCGGCACACTTGTCTGTAAAACATATCATTATTATTAATTAATTAAAATTAATTTAATTTTCATAATGTTGCTTTATAGTATCAAATAACTCTATCGGAGCAATGGTACATAGTAAAGCATATGAGAAACTATCGCATTGCATATTTACATCTTGTAGAACAGTATAAAGTAAATACATATATAATTTAACAAAAATGTTTTATATCAAAGTAAAAAGATTCTAGAAACTCTTATATATATTTACTTGTAGGTATTTTATTATTATTTAAAATACGCAATTTGCGATTGAAAATTGTAAGAATTTTATTCTCGCATTCATAGAATTCGTTTTTAGCTGATTTTGTATAGAAACAAGCCACAAATATACAGATTATGCGTTTTCAATTTTTTAATTAACTAAACAGTTAACAGATCATGTTTTTGTTAGTAATATTAAATAAAGTCCAGTAGTTAGTTTCTGAGAAATAAAAGGATGTCGCTTTAGAAGATCTATGACAGTGTATCGGCGACTTTTCTTTATATTTATATTATTCGTTTTATCTTTTATCATGTATTATAAAAAGACATGAAACATCGTATTAAGTTCATTATCTTAATATATTAGCTTTTTTTTCATTATTTTACAATTCATCCATATGTATAAATACATAAGGCGGTTTCTGTGATATCTTGTGCGTGTTTAATATATCTGAATTTTTACAATAAATTAAAAAGTAGAAAGTAAAAAACAATTAGCCAAAATCAAATTTTATTTGTAGTATATTGTATAAACCTTTTACTTTACGAAAATAAATACTATAATAATGTATACATGTAAAATTGTGTGTGTATAAAAATATATATAAAAATATTTTGAGAATAAAAATAAAAAATAAAATTAACATCATGTTTTATGTTTACATTAATAAATTATATTATCATTATAAAAATAATTGTACTTACCTTTACATTACGAAAAGTATTGTATTATGTACATTTAATATATCAAATATTTTATCAAAGTCATCAGCTTTAACTTAACTCACCACGTGTCATTAGAAGCCATATAAATAAAAAGCATTCATTAAGCATATTTGTACTTAAAGTATAAAAACAAAATGTTGCTAGTATAGTTACATTTAAAATTATTTGTGCCTTGTAATAATATAGTAAAAGCATTAAATGCGGATCAGACATTTCCGGATCGCACATTATATTTAAATAATTATAATATTTTCTATATATTAAATAATACATATCACAAAATTCTTTGTTTATCTTTTTCAAGTGTCAATTGTTTTTTTATTGATTGGCAATAGCGCTACACATTTTATTAATGTCGTTAATTAATAAAATGTGAGACATAAATTAGGATATATGTATACCTATAAAAATTTATTTAAAGTATAATATCATAAGAATTGAATGGCTATTATAGAAGGTAGTAAATAGCTGTGAATTATATTTCATAAAAGAAGTCAATATCATGTTCAATTGAAATTAAATCCAAAAAAGTAAAGTATTTGGTGAACTGATTCGCAATTAGTATGGTCTAATAGATAATTGTCATTATTTAATTTAATTAAAATTAAAACGTATAAAATGGTATAGAAATGAAATAAAACCGTCCATAATGTAATCTTTATGATCAATTATAACTATTAAATATTTTATTAATTAGACATCCTTCTGAATAAAAATATGAATTTTTCTTTCAAGAATGATTGACATCTAGTGGCCTCAATTTAAGTATCTATAAATAAAAATTCCGCGAAAAGAAAGGCAATCTAATCTAGATTATCTATGTCCATTCTGTTGTTCAATACTTGCTGATTAAACGATAAATCCTCCAGTATATATATCTTACAGTGTAGTACCCACAAAGTTTCTAGAGGAACTGCAAATACTATTTCTGAACACCTTATAAAAAATATTAAAACGTGTGTCTCGTGCAGCAAGAATTAATTCAGTTAAAGTACTAGCCGATGACTCAGAAACTATGACAGAGACGCTAGAAAGAACACTGGCACCATTATTGACTTTTGGTTCGTTCTTCGGTTTAGGCATGTTCGAATATCCTCATGGACAACCTAGAGCGTATCTCTCTTGCCTATATGCTTTAACCAAATGGGGCTCTCTTACGTACTTCTTTTACTATCCACTATACGTCAGTCATTCGCAACAAAACATTACAGTATTGAACGACTTCTTACCGTTGGCCACTGTTACATCAATTATCATTAGCTTCTGTCGTTTTAAGGTAAAAATTTCAAGATGTACTCTTGGTCCCTATATAATAATACTATAATAATATGTCTTCTTTGCCACAACGTTTCTTAATATTACTTATTTTTTATTTAATAGTATTTTTATTGACATTAAACGGGGCTTAAATTCACAATTATATGCAAATACAAAATTATAAAAAGTTTTTATAAAAAATTTCGATATCTTTAATCATGACCTACTTTTAGTAGGTCAAACTCAAGCTGTGCACTATCCCATTCGGCCCACTCGCTAATTATGCTCGAAAGTACGTTTAACTACGCTACATCTAAGTACGCGAATAAACTATGGAAATAGTTTGGTGTAGAATTCTACTTCTATGTCAAAGATTTAACACCTTTCTACGCAAAACTATACTCTAAGCATAGTTTTGGGTACATCTACACTGTACTGTTTAAAGTAACATGATGTTATCTTGAACTCATTTGGCATGAATTTAAGATACTATCACGTTGCTGTCATGATGGAATTAAAATTTCATCGTAGCGTGCGTTAATATTAAAATTCAACTTTAAGAGCTCACTTCACATGTGAAATGCTACGCTCCTTATACGAGGGTGGTCCCAGAAGTATCCGACCTAACAAAGAAAACACAAAAAATTTGGGAAAAAATATCTTTATTTCTCAACATAGTCTCCTTTTAGTTCGATACACTTTTCCCAGCGATGTTCAATAGCTTCGATGGCCTGTTTATAGTAAGAACCGTTGAACTCCTCAAAATAGCCATTAACCGCAGACTCCACCTCTTCATTGTTGGTAAATCTTCTACCACCGAGCCATTTTTTCAAGTTTGGAAAGAGAAAATAATCCAAGGGGGCTAAATCTGGCGAATAGGATGCGTGGAGAAGCAATTCGAACTTTAACTCATTGATTTTGGCCATCGCGATTGTACAATATCATATTTTATGTTCATGTCTATTACTCTGTTAACGCGCAATCTTTTTCATAGAGCAATAAACTAAATTAAATTAAAAAATGAATTTTAGATTTACAAATTAACTTTAATGCTAACATTATTATAATGTAACTCTTTATCTGCCACATTTTCTGTTACTCATTACAATTAAAATTTTCACTCAAATATAAAATAATAATTTTTTTCTGTGTCGCATAAACGATCAATATGATTTTTTTAAAGGAATTGAAAATGTGCTTGCATAAACTTGCTGTAGTAGACGACACGTTGGAAGCTCTTGGAACGCCAAAGGAATACCAAAGATTACGTAACTGGATAATTCGAATAATAATCGTATGGATTGTATACGTTTTTCATCGATTAGCACTTATTTATTTTTTTATGTTCATTCTTTTTGATGATATAAATTTCACCGGATTATTTATTTCGATGAGTTCAATATTTCTGAAAGGTTATCCGGCAAACATTATTATCTTCAATGCTCTGATTTCTGCAGCTATCCTTGGGTATGTATTATACATGTATATACATTTACTTTGTAAGCTATTTTTGTTGATATTGTGCATCAAAAGATTTACAGTGTGAAACACATAAAGACCTTTTGGTAACATATAAAAAATGGAAGCTATCAATGACCATGACCTTGACAACATATGTTTGTTTTCTGTATTGTATTTGTACAAAACATGTATATACAATACTTATTTTAAGTTTTAAAAATATACTAAACAACAATTATTTAAAATAAATAATTAATCACTACTTTTCATTGTTAAATATTTATAAAAGATAATCTGTAGAAAACGCTGCAAAGGAAGAAAATGATGAGTAATGTAATCACACGAATAAACATACGATGAAAATTTCCACCTTCAATGATCTTGACATATAACGTCATAAAAAAGTAACAGCAAAGATAAAGCAAAATTATAATATAAAAGATAACGGTAAAATCTAAATTGTTAGAAAGTGGCTAAGAAATTTATAAAGGTTAAATAATAAAGAGCATACAGCCTCGACCAAGGATGTAAATAAGTTATATACGAGTGTTCAAAAAGTATCGCGAATTTTGTGTTTTTTCAAAAATTATTTATTTATTCATGAATATCTATTTTGTCCCCTTCAAAGTAATCCCCATCAGATATTATACACTTGTGCCAACGTTTTTTCCAATCCTCGAA
>NW_017305977.1:1883912-1885669 GCF_001594115.1 Trachymyrmex septentrionalis | reverse complement strand
CAAAATTTGATACAGATTCTTTGATCCATTTTTTGGAATAGGCAAAAATCGAAGACGAGCCAAAACACGTGCAAGCAAAGCAGCTGTCAAAAATTAACTGAACATTCAAAATGGCCGAACTTGTCGGCATAAGTGAGAGACATGAGTACCAACATAACGCCACAAAAAAATCGAAAATCGAATATACGTAACCCGCGGAAATTCAAAATTCGCGATACTTTTTGAACAGACCTCGTATTATTTAAAACAAATTCATAACAATAAGTAGACACTTCGGTCAAGATTTGACCCTCTTCAGTACAATAAAAATGAATACGTTAAACATTAAAACTAAATACGCAAGTCAACTGATAAATGTAGTGATAGGAAGTAACAAAAAATTGTAACAAAAAATAACGATGAGGTCGTTATTTGCATTTTAAATTCACTTATTACCTGAATTGTCATAGTGTTCAGTTGTACAGATGAGTCTTCGCACCCCAGGATACACAACTTGGTACTTGCGTGTCTCTTCGTGTGGGGCTCGTCGTTTTTAAATGAAGATTTCTTAATTGTATCATGACGAAAAAAACTTTCGTATTTTCTTTCTATTCGTATAACGCGACAACAATTAACTGTTACTTTAATTTACTTTGATCTGTTGCGATTACTACTGTATTGTAAGGAAATAATAATTTTTTTGTGTGGTGGCTGTATGCTCTTTATTATTTAACCTTTATAACGGTAAAATCATCATAAAAGAGTATCGACAAAACTAACGGTAAAAGTAACTACCCGTCCCTGAATGTAAGAAAGAACTGCGTCAATAAGTAGTTATGATATGATTAAATCAGACGCTATGCTTCCGCGATAGAACAGGCTTTTAAAGCATCCAGCGTCGAAGAACATAAATGTTTCAAAAAATTTGTATAAAAGGTTCATATTAAAGTTTTATCTTTGTGCTCGCAGTGTGCATGCAAATATTTAGACGGCTCCGGAAGTGCAACTGTATAAAACTGTTTCTGCTATGAAATTTTTACGATCTTCCCAAATGTCCCCGCGATTCGCCTTTAATGCATTGACGTCTATGAAGGAATGAGCATGAGCGATGTAACTTCACAGTTTCAAATTGGAAGATGACGAAGTAACGTGATGTGATGTTTAGAATTTACTGTTATAGATTTTCAGCGATTTTTGCACGTTTTGATTAAGGAAATATTAGACATAAAGTTTTTGCAAAAAGTGATTGAAATTAGAAATTTACACTTTTCATATAAAAATGAATCTTAATGTAAATGTACCAGTGACCATATGTGTACAGTAAGTTCGAATATTAACACCAAAGATGCTTTAACAAAAGGTCCTTTAAGGTAGTCTTTACGTTTGAGAGTCGATTTTAAAGGCATTCTTTGAGAATTTTTTTAATAAATAAAAATTTTAGGTATAGTTAAAAACTAATATAGGTCTAGAAAGTGCTTACAATATACATATAAAAAAATATATTGTAGAGATTGAAAATATATTGTACAGTTTTTTGGCTTATTAATAAATAGGGCAGGATGCTCCGACGCGACTTTACAAGAGCTTCGTAAGGACTACGCACCCGAGCTCACGCTCCCGAAGTCTACTCTTCACGGAAGGATACAGGACGATAGCCAATAATGCGCTATCACGCGATCTCAGTCACCCAATCACTCATTAATTGCGACGGGACATTCTGATCGTGTCCTCCTAACCCCCTCCCCCCCTCTCTTTCTCTCTCTCTCTCTCTCTCTCTC
>NW_017305977.1:1882608-1883891 GCF_001594115.1 Trachymyrmex septentrionalis | reverse complement strand
CTCTCTCTCTCTCTCTCTCTCTCTCTCTCTCTCTCTCTCTCTCTCTCTCTCTAGGCAAACGAACCAAACGCTAATATTCGAAACAAACAGGCATAATCCCACAAATAAACGATTTTGCATATGTTCACAGAAATATGCCTACAATATTTTTTATAGTTCTAATTTTTTACACAACAATTTTTTACAGTAATAAGACGGCCCTGAAATTAGGCTTGCACCGCGAATTCGGTCAAATGGTGATCAAGAAAAAATATTCGAATTTCTCACGTTTTTTCTTCTATTTGTCCTTCAAAAAAATAGAAAAAAATTAACGTAGACTATTAATTCTGGTATGGACGATAATGACATGTTCTCTGAGTATAACCGTAAAAGTAGAAGTCAGTCGGACTTGCACTTCTTTTGGAATCGTGATGATCATATTCGATAACACGGTTTCGGGAAAAAGGCGAATAAAGTTTTGAAATATTTGAGTACAAGTACCGCTCCGTTTCCAGTTAGAAACGAAAGTGACGTTCAGAAGAGAACAAAATTTAGCTATATTGGATAGAAATGTTCTAAAATGATTTTGAATAGTTGGATATATGTTACAATAAATAATGGCGACCGCCGGTTATAGCAATTGCTTGGTGTGCGCTATTTATAATAAATCGATCTAGCGACCCCATATCATTTTATCTTGTATATCATAAATAATTTTCGTTTCTCCTATAAATCATTTTTGTGGGATATTCTTGAGACTATTTGCTTTCAAAAAAGTAAAAATAATTGATATTTTTTACTCCTAAAACGTAAAAACCTCCTTAACAAAATGCTTTTGTTTAATGTTTTTAGAAATTGTTTAGCAGTTTTATTTAACATTTCTTAGCATATTGATTAATAAATTATTATTTTCTGTAAGACGCGTAATTTTCTGGTGGTTTTATTTTTTGTTATCCGAAAACGAATTACAGTTTAAAACGACTGAGACTGAATTATAAATTTTGGACAAAGCACATTTTGAAATTCTGCTTCTCATATATATATATATATATTATACGAGGTCTGTTCAAAAAGTATCGCGAATTTTGAATTTCCGCTGGTTACGTATATTCGATTTTCGATTTTTTGTGGCGTTATGTTGGTACTCATGTCTCTCACTTATGCCGACAAGTTCGGCCATTTTGAATGTTCAGTTAATTTTTGACAGCTGCTTTGCTTGCACGTGTTTTGGCTCGTCTTCGATTTTTGCCTATTCCAAAAAATGGATCAAAGAATCTGTATCAAATTTTGTGTGAAAAACAAAA
>NW_017305977.1:1879324-1882246 GCF_001594115.1 Trachymyrmex septentrionalis | reverse complement strand
GGAGGAGCTGAACAAGATCACAAAAAATAATTTTTTGAAGTACTTCGAGGATTGGAAAAAACGTTGGCACAAGTGTATAATATCTGATGGGGATTACTTTGAAGGGGACAAAATAGATATTCATGAATAAATAAATAATTTTTGAAAAAACACAAAATTCGCGATACTTTTTGAACAGACCTCGTATATAATATTATATATATTGAAACATAAAAATAAATAATAAAATTCTAATTTAGTCTGACTTCTGATTATTTATGCGCAATTAGCGTTAATATGCTTATTCATAATGCATATGTTATAATGTTAATAAAAGATGTGACTAATTCTTTTTCAATTCAGATGCATAAGTTCCAGATTTCATCGAACCAATGACCGTTTACGTGTATTATATTCTGATCTGTTCGAAAGTAGTACAGATTACAGAAGACAAAACAGGTCTATCTTTGTACATCAGCGGATAACAGGAGCTAAGGATCACAATCAATATATATGGATTATAATGTAATAATTATTTAATAGAATTACTGTGTACACACATACATGCGCATGTATATATGCATAGAGAATGTCTCAATCTAACTTTCACATCAACATATTTCAAAAAGTATTAAAAAATGTTTTCTATGGAAGTGCAACTGCTTCGAAAAGAGCCTAATGTGATCACGTTATTCTTTTCTAGATAGAAATACAATGAGAGACGCAATGACAAGACGTTGTGTTTATTTGAGCTTTTTAAAATGGAATTATATGACATTACGTAATATTTCTCTATAATCATTCTGCATGTAAAAGTATTAAGTTAACTAGAAATATTGTATAAAAAAATCAATAATTTACGAGATATTATAGATACAATTTTCTGGCACATATATAATTGACATGACACATTAAATATCTCATAAACCATTAATTTTTTGATAGTCGTAATATCGTAATACTTTTATGAATAGAATAATGACATGAGTCAGGTATAAAGAAAACATATACTTGTTCGTTTAACAAATAATTCATTGTGCCTATTTTTTATAAAATGGAGGAGGATCCATAAGAGCCAATTTCGGCCTCCTCCAAATTTCGTCCAAACTTATAAAAATCTATATTTTGAGGTCAATTAGATTCAATTCTAACTTAAACGGAGCAATGGAGTTGCCATTTATTTATTCGGAAATTAATATTTTGAATTTTGAATGTATTTTTGTATGTTTTATTCCTCCTTCCGATTCATCTGTTTCGGATCAAAAAACTGCATTTATTTCATATTTTGACTGAGTATCACTGTGATATTTTTCATATATCTATAGTATCCTAGGTATCACAGAACAGATGCAATGTGCACAGTATCCTATAGTACAATCCGTGTTCCCGCTTTGCATTGACAATATCAATCTTTGATAGGATCAAAGCCATTCTTCTCATACCGAATCCAAAATTGGTAGTGCGTGGATGAAGCATGTCAAGATTGCAACTTAACCCTTAAAATGTTTGCTTCCTGTTTGTGCACGTAATCACTATCTTCCGCCATATGTTCTCGTAGAATAAGACGCCATGCCGCTTGCTTTATCTGGTAAATCCCAATCATTATTCTGTGAAGATCTTGGAGTGGTAAACGAAAAAGTCTCTAATGTTGCCTATATTTTCTCCCAAATAATGGTTTTTCTGAATCACCTTTTATTTTCTACAATCTTTTGGAGATCATTGGGTTTTTTAGACAAAGCGAGCATATGATGATGTTACTTGAACTCGAGGTGGTAAGCATTACACAGTGCGGATACAATTCTTACATAATGTCCGATGTATGGTATTTGAGTATTAAGAAAAACAAATTGACCAGCATTTTTTATGTTTTAATTAAACCATTTACGGATTCGACAATCCAACGGATTTTGGTGACAAATTTGGATTTATTCGCATTTGTAGCATCATGTTGCCTTCCTGCTTCAAAAAAATGAGGCATTTTCAGTATCAATCCATATTCTTCCAAAGTTGTTATTGAATCACGGGATTCTCGGTCTACGATCATAACGTTTTCTGGCCATAACCATTCTAAAAGTAGTGAACTTCTCTCTTTCATCAGACTGTTCAATATATTGGCATCATTATTTTTCCTGTCAGCAAAATAGGGACCAAAGACATCCAAAATATCTCCAGTAGTACTAACTACCATCATAGGCTTGACCAGTGGCCTGCCTTCGTGCATAGAAAACAACGGACACTAGAATAATAATAAGTAGAGCCCGGACGTTTGTGCACGATCACGGGGCGCGCGCAAGTCGAGCTGGAGTGCTTGCTGAAATGAGATAGCAATCGGCTAGCGTACGACCTACTCAATAAAAACAAAATGCATAGCGTTCGCCTCGTAATTGTGCTTCAATGTCCGCGGACCATAATAATGAGATAAAAATAAATACACTGCTCGAGTTCAAGTAACATCATCACATGCTCGTTTTGTCTAAAAAAACCCAATAATTTCTAAAAGATTGTAGAAAATGAAAGGTGGTTCAGAAAAACTATCATTTGGAAGCAATGTGAATTTCTTAAAAGACTTAGACGTCCAATTATTGTTATATAAAAATTTATGTGTATCTATATGTGCGGGAGATATTAATGTAGCAGTATAAGTACATATAATAATGTGTCGATGATACGAGGGTGGTCCCAAAAGTACCCGACCTGACGTACAGATGGCGGTTGTTGTATAAAAAAAATAACTGTAGGGGAAAGCACCAACTTTCTAAAGCTTAACTATGAAGTTTGAAGACGCTATGTTGTTCAGTATTTGTTTGGCAGCCATCAATAGTGGACGATCTCGGTGAATTTGCAAAGATGGAAAAAATTGGTCATCGTTATGTGATACAATACTTTCATTTGAAAGGTCTTAGCCCAACCAATATCAAAGCCGAGCTGGATTCTACTCTGGAG
>NW_017305977.1:1875155-1879215 GCF_001594115.1 Trachymyrmex septentrionalis | reverse complement strand
GCGCTTGCTCACAATCGAACAAAAGCAGCGTCGAGAGGATGTTAAGTTAAAGTTCGAATTGCTTCCCCATGCACCCTATTCGCCAGATTTAGCCCCCTCGGATTATTTTCTCTTTCCAAACTTGAAAAAATGGCTCGGTGGTAGAAGATTTACCAACAATGAAGAGGTGGAGTCTGCGGTTAATGGCTATTTTGAGGAGTTCAACGGTTCTTACTATAAACAGGCCATCGAAGCTATTGAACATCGCTGGGAAAAGTGTATCGAACTAAAAGGAGACTATGTTGAGAAATAAAGATATTTTTTCCTAAATTTTTTGTGTTTTCTTTGTTAGGTCGAGTATTTCTGGGACCACCCTCATATGTAAATCGTCTGTGTGTAAGTGGTATTTACAATATAAATATTCGTGTTTGCGATCCCCTTAAAACTATGCGGTGGAAAAAAATTTAAATTTGAATGGTGTTATAATCGATTAAATATAGAGGTAGAGAATTAAGGATGTTATTAATATTTTCACAATAACGAAATTGTGATAAATTTACAGATTCTTCTATCACGTTTAAAAATAATGCGACAAAGGTGACAGTTTACTATCTGGATAATAAGTTTTAATAAATAGTAGTATTTTTTAAATCTATGTTCTAATAAAAGTATATGGAAAAGCATTATATTATAGAATAAATGATAAATATCTCAATTTTTTAATATAAGTATTTTTAATATAAGTACATTATGTATTCGGGATTATATATGTAGAGTTACATTACGATGCATGAACTAGTTCTCCATAAACAAAATACTTATTTGTTCTATATATTTGTAAGTTATTAGTAAATTGCAATAAAACTTTATATAAATTATTTTGTGAATATTTAAAATACTTATTTAAAAAATGTAAATTTTTTTATCATTAAAAAAGTATTAACATTTAACAATAAAAATAATAACAATAAAAATAGATATACTACAAAAATGTGTTATTAAACAAAAATACAATTCTATTCAGACAACTTTGTATAAATTTTATTCGAAATGTAAATGTTGCCGAGATCGCGATTCACACCAAGTCGATACATCGATATCGATCCTCATCAGTACGATCTCGATCCTTTTTGTACTGCTGCACATTACTTACTTCTGTACAACGTGTATCTAAGATCATACGCTTTTTCACTAAACCGTGCCTTTACCCACCAAGTTTGATTCACTTTAGTCGGTCCTACCTCCGTATATCCAGACGGCATCGACAGGTTATGGGCCCAGTCGCGCCCGGGAAAACGATATATGGGCGAAAATACGAAGAAAGAGCCGAAGTGAATCGGTTTCGGCCTCTTACGCGGACGATAGGTTAGAGCGATTTGGAAGAATAAGTGCGGCCGGCTTAACGCGCATCGAAGCGCTCGGCAAGGACAATTATGACACGTGGAAGCTGCAACTGCGGTGCTGATCAAGAATGACGCGTGGGCGTACGTGAGCGGCTATCTCGCACAGCCGACACATGTGGCCGGAGACGCAGCCTCGGCAAGCGCCACGAAACAATGGAAAGTCAACGACAGTAAGGCCAAGTCGGACATTATACTTTCCATCAGTCCCAGCGAGCTGAAGCAGATCAAAGGATGCGAGACCTCGAGGGACGTCTGGCTAAAGCTCGAAAGCATATATTATACCAGTCCAAGGGACCCGCCCGGAAAGCGGCCACCAGCCACGCTG
This sequence comes from Trachymyrmex septentrionalis, assembly GCF_001594115.1. Classification (NCBI taxonomy): domain Eukaryota; kingdom Metazoa; phylum Arthropoda; class Insecta; order Hymenoptera; family Formicidae; genus Trachymyrmex; species Trachymyrmex septentrionalis. The sequence goes on along the minus strand of NW_017305977.1, from coordinate 1,877,508 downwards.
TTGAAACAACTAATGCTGCAGCGCATGGGAAATGGCGGCGACGTACGCGACCACGTGCGCCATTTCTTCGACGCCATCGACAAGCTTGGTGAGATGGAGGTCGACATTCATCCTCGACCTGCTATCTATCATGCTGCTCTACAGCCTACCCTCCAGCTATGAGAACTTCCGATGCGCGATAGAATCCCGCGACGAGCTACCGTCACCGGAAACGCTACGCGTAAAGATCGTCGAGGAAAGCGACGCAAAATCGAACGACGCAGCTCGAGCCCCCGTGCAGAACGCGCCAACAAAGGCGGAAAGAAGGCGCGGAAACCGAGACGACCCACCACCAGGAAGGAAGACACCGCTGCGGGCGGCAAGTTCAAGTTCCGCTGCCACAGATACGGCACCGTGGGACACAAGGTGGCCGAATGCACAAAGGACATCAAGAGGGAAAACGACTCGCGCGAGAAAGCGAAGAAGAGCGAGGCGACGAGTTTACGCGCGTTGGTATGCCCGAGCGCAAGAGAGTGCGCGCTGCGCGCCGATCACGCGCACCGCGACGTGCGATGGTGCCTAGACAGCGGCGCCACCTCTCACCTGAGTAACTCGGCCCTCGACTTCGACACGATCCAAGGCGAAAAAGGTATCGAACTGAATTTGGCAAACGGCAGCTCAACGAGCATACGCGCGAGAGGCGAAGTATTCCTAAGCGCCAACGTCCTAGGTAAGGTCAAAGATTTTCGTTTGATTGACGCCCTACATGTTCCTGATCTGCGCACTAACCTCCTGTCAGTCGGAAAGATCACTGACAATGGCTACAAGGTCATTTTCAACAGGGACACGGCCACCGTTTGTGACAGCCAAGACGTCGTCAAGCTGGTCGCCGATCGTGTGAACGGATTGTACTACGTACGCGACGCAATGAGTCGTTCAAGCAATGGAGTGGGGGAAGCAGCATGCCATTCCACGGATGTCAAATCTCTCGAAACATGGCACCGACGACTGGGTCATCTGAATGAGAGATACTTATTGGAGGCTGTAAGGGATCAATCGATGCTCGGCATCAAACTCTCGACGCCCAAGGGGAAGTTGGCATGCAGCACCTGCGTGAGGGCCAAGATGACGAGACCCCCTTTCGTCAAAAACAATGACCGCGTCACGCAAATACTGGAGATCGTGCATTCCGACGTATGCGGCCCTATGCGCATCGAATCGCACGGACGAGCGAAGCACTTCGTCACCTTCATTGACGACCATTTCAAGTGGTGCGAGGTACGTTTCTTGAGGTCCAAGGGCGAGGTCACCGACGCTTTTAAGGAGTATAAAGCTCTGATGGAAAATCTGAAAGACAGGAAGATCAAATACCTCCAATTGGACAACGGGAAGGAGTACAAGAATCTCGCTTTCGACACCTTCCTCGCTGAGCATGGGATCGCGAGAAGGCTATCGATACCCTATTCAACGACAACATTGGAGCAAAAAAGCTTGCCGAAAACGCAACTTTTCACGCGCGGAGCAAGCACATCGACATACGACATCACTTCATCCGGGAGGCTTTGAGGGATCAGAAGATCATTATTCGTCATCTACCCACTGAAGACATGCCTGCCGATATGATGACAAAAGGGTTATCGAAGGGAAAGCATCAGAAGTGCTCGAGACTCTGCGGATTAAGAGAGTTACCCGCGTGTTTCGATTAGACTTTGTGCAAATCGGGGGGGGCGTGTTGCCGAGATCGCGATTCACACCAAGTCGATACATCGATATCGATCCTCATCTGTACTACGATCTCGATCCTTTTTGTACTGCTGCACATTACTTACTTCTGTACAACGTGTATCTAAGATCACGCTTTTTCACGCTTTTTCACTAAACCGTGCCTTTACCCACCAAGTTTGACTCACTTTAGTCAGTCCTACCTCCGTATATCCATATGCCATACGGCATCGACAGTAAATATTAAATATACTCGTATGTTCAAATCCAATTTTCTTTGTAGAGACAGTACATCCTTAAATTGTCAACCTAATATCTTTTAGGTGTTTGCACTTAAAAAAGAAACAATGTAACAAATAATATGTTCAAAAAGTATTTAAAAAAGTATATCCCGCTCGAAATCGTTTTTTTTATCTAAAATTCTATACTTTTCCGTACCGTTTCGAGATAATTTGATGCAACAGTTAAAATGAGACATCCTACGTATGTATATACGATATACGTAATCCATGCTCATATGCGTAATTGTCATCGGAGCAGTAAAATATATGAAAACTTGAAAAAATATCTTATGTAAAATTTGTATAGTTTTCTATATGCTTTATTATATATGTATTTAAATACATTTTATATACAATACATATATATATAT
>NW_017305977.1:1870872-1874489 GCF_001594115.1 Trachymyrmex septentrionalis | reverse complement strand
ATATACATACATATATATTGTATATAAAATTTAAATACATATATAATAAAGCATATAGAAAACTATACAAATTTTACTTAAGACATCTTTTCAAGTTTTCATATATTTTACTGTTACGACGACAATTACGCATACAAGCATGGATTAAGTATATACGGAAGCATTAATAATTAATTCTCGAAAATGATTGTAACTAACTTTATTACACATGGTTGAATTCGTAAAAAAAATAATCTTTAATTTAGCAAAAAAAAAATTTGAAAATTTAAGAAAATTATGGGTGGGATTATGGTAGGGATATTTTGTTATATACATATATATATAAATATGATTTTGTTTATATACATATATATATATAAACAAAATTTGTTTTTCTATCTTTTATACTTCCGACAATATTCGCCTTGAAAGAAGAATATCGTTTTTTTCTAAAGGAGTGTTTCATCCTTTAAACATGAATTAACGCACATATAAAAAAATACTTGTCTCTTAGATTTTCGTGTTTAACAACATATGAGGTATGTACAAAAAATTCATGCACTAAATTTTATTCTGCCGATGTAGTGACACTGTAAACTTGTACAGTGTGGTGCAACGTCTCGGGAGGAACGTCACGTGTTCTTAGTAATAGTTAGGTCACGGTCGAGTGAGATCTCTGCTTTTTTGCTGACTGTTTTTATTAACGTTTTATTAATTTTTGGTCGTGTTGGCGGAATAGAGCGAGACATTTTAACCGAGCAAAAACCAACAAAAAAAAATTTCTCATAAAACTTGGCAAAAACGGCCAGGGAATTCTTCAAATGTTGAAAATGGTGTATGATGAGTCTATTAATGAAGCATAGAACTATGTATAAATAGGTAGACCTGTTCAAGGAGAGAAGAGAAAACGTCGACGCACGAGCGGGGCGCCCTTCATGTCGATGAGAACATTCAAGGTGTTCATGATTTGGTGAAGGCAGACCGTCGAATTACCACTAGAATGATTGTGGAAAAACTTGGAATAAGTAACACTAGTGTTCAGACAATTTTAAAAGAAGATTTAAACATGCGGAAGCTGCATCAGGACAATGCACCTTCGCACACCATGTTCGTTACGCGCGAATTTTTGGCCAAAAACAATATCACTACCATAGATCACTCTCCCTATTTACCTATTCTCTATCTAACACCCTATAACTTCTACTTGTTCCCTAAAGTAAAAAATATCATGCGGGATGAACATTTTGTGGCTGTTGATAAAACGAGAAACGACGAAGCTCCTAAAGGAACTGACAAAGGAAGACATGCAGCACTGCCTTTAGAAATGAGAGAAGCGTTAGACCAAGTGTATTCTGTCAAGGGAAGAGTACTTCAAGGGTGATCACATTCCCGTTACAAAATAATTTAATTTGGATTTTTGGTGCACGAATTTTTTATACACACCTCCTATCTCATGAAGAATCAAATCGGTTCCGAACAGTTGTGAACCTTCTCTTGTTAGTTCTTCTATGTATCTCGGTTTGATTAATTATAACAATTATAATTTATTTACAGGCACGTCCACCTACAACTATGCCTTATATCACGCAAACTAAACGTAATATTCAAAGTACAAATGTTAATACAAATGATATGGTACATTTTTGGAGCTATACTGTTCTGTTTATCAATGTATCATTTGCTTGGAGATCATCAGGGAATAGGGATATTTAATTATATTATGATGCAATTATATACATATTTTCAGTTCGCTTTGATTAGCATTTTATTTCTTATATTAAACTACTTATGTCAAACTGTTTACTGTGAGGTACAGTTACAGTAGATCAAAAATATTAATAATTATTTATTATTAGAATAATAAGCATAAGCAGCAATGAAATTACACATGTCAAAGTTTTATTTGAAATGACAAAATCTTATTCATTGAATATAAAGTTTTCAGTTTTACTATAAACTTTCAATTAATATTAATATAATTTTAGATAAATGAGACAGTAGCAATTCTTCACAAATTATCCAATTATAATCTTAATGAGGATTTACATAAACAGGTAAATAATTACAATCAAATTTTATATAGAATTTTAACTTTGTCTTATGCGTAATTTTACTAGCTCTCAAAATTCGGACACCTACCTAAATTTGAAATGCTTATGTACAAAATTGGGACATAACAATTGTTGTGTTATTCTTTTAGGATACTTGTATACACATTCTGACACCACAAATAAAGATAAACTAGAAAAATTTTTTTTAATTATTTTTTATTTTATATAACAAAAGTGAATTTTTGAAAGTTATTTCATACTATCAATATTCTGCTATCATACTATCATACTGTTAATTCTATTATCATACCATCTACATTTTACTATATCATAATATACAATAAATATTCTGCAAAATATGCTCAAAATGCATTTTGGCATATAGAATTGAAAATAATTGATAAAAGTTTTGTAATTGGTGATATGTACAAATATCTCAAAAATACATATAAAAGAATATAATATGTTAAATTCATAGTGTTGAATTACAACCGCTTTGAGTTATTTATTTTTTAATCATTTCTGTATGTCGGCCTTGCTTCTACTCAATATGTACTCAATATCGTTAATTTAACTAAAACATTGTAGTTAAATAACTTAATTCTTGAAAATATATTAAATTTGACTCAAATTTAATTCATTATTTACTAAGTTCATACATTAATATGAACATTCTACTTTAAAACTAAAAAATAGATTACTTTTGACACATATTGAAGTTAAAAATAACAAAATGTCATTAAATATAAGGGATAGAGTTGCTCTTTGATTTCTGCGACAAAGTAATATAATTGATGTTTTATAATAATATCTTAAATTTACTGATCCATTTGATAAAATTTATGTAAGTATCCGAACTATCAAGAATAGTATATATTTAATGCTTATTAAATTATTGATTTCAATTAGATTTTGCAATTTATGTTGCAAATAAAACAGACAGAGGTAAAATTTGGCTTGGGACATTTCTATTTTGGATACAGTTTTATCTGCTGGGTATGTCCTATTTTAAATAAAAATATAAAAATATGTAATAAACATATATATAAATATAGTATATAATACATATATAAACATGAAGAGACAGTAACTCTATCCACTTAGAATATTTCTGCTATTTTTAAAAATACATAATAATATATTTATTGAAGTTATATAGATGGAAAGAAAGCACATAGTTGCTTATTTAAAAAATTATTTTTTTACATAAATATTTTTTTGAAGCAACTATGTGTTTTCTTTCCACCAATCGATCCATATCAATACTCTATTCATAAAAGTATTAAGATACGATTATAAAAAATTAACAGTTTATGAGTTATTAAATATTTTACTTCAATATATATACCAAAATAAAGCGTCTAGCAAACTATTGGTTTTTCGATACCACTATCTTAATAGTTTTATATGCAGAATAATTAGAGCAATCCTATGTTTGTGTAAAAGAAAATTATACAATTCCATTTATAAAAGTGGAGATGATCTTGAAATCTTCGAATCGCCTCCATCCATAGAAAAACTATTATCAGTATATTATTCTTCTTGATATACTTCAATAAATATATCACTTCATATCTTTAAAAATAG
>NW_017305977.1:1867839-1870617 GCF_001594115.1 Trachymyrmex septentrionalis | reverse complement strand
ACGCATTCCGAATGTTGACTGTGGCATATGGTGAAGCTACCTTGGACCGAAGCAACGTTTATCGGTGGTACAAAATGTTCTCAGAGGGCCGAGAAGATGTGAACGACGAAGAGCGTGCCGGACGCCCGAGCACGTCAACAACAGACGAAAACATTGATGAAGTGAAGAAAATAGTATTGGCCAATCGGAACGGTCAATAAGGAATATTACCTGCAAGTTATGCGCAATTTGCGCGAAGCAATCCGCCAGAAACGCCCGGATTTGTGGAAGAACAAAAATTGGCTTTTGCACCATGATAACGCCCCTGTTCACACATCGTTGCTTGTGCGCGAATTTTTTACCAAAAACCACACACTAATGATGCCGCAGCCACCGTATTCCCCAGATCTGGCCCCCTGTGACTTTTTCTTGTTCCCGAAACTGAAGAGGCCCACGAAAGGACGACGCTACGCTATTGAGGAAATAAAGACGGCATCGAAGGAGGAGCTGAACAAGATCACAAAAAATAATTTTTTGAAGTGCTTCGAGGATTGAAAAAAACATTGGCACAAGTGTATAATATCTGATGAGGATTACTTTGAAGGGGATATAAAATAGATATTCATGAATAAATAATTTTTGAAAAAACACAAAATTCGCGATACTTTTTGAACAGACCTCGTATATAAAATAGTACGTATTCTAGATCTTCTTCACAAATATAATTCTTTTAAATTTAACCCTTTTGCGACTATGTTCGGCATTCACAAAACGATCCGTATAGATGAATCCTAGCTATAGTTAGCATTCACGAAGTAAATTATTGTCTTCCTTATAATAAGAGATCGGTTACGCCAAATCATCTCGTACAGCCGTATACAGTCCAGTATACCATAACACTGATTTTGTCAAATAATGTATATTTAACCATAATTAGTAGTAGTAATATATTGATGTCTATAATGCCACTTGCATAAAGAGGATATTTAAAACACGGTTTACAAAGAAATTATAATCATTTTGTTTTAAGGAATATTCCCTTTTTTTTAAAACATGTCAAGGTGGTGTTGTTTAGGCGTAAAACGTAATTTTAAACGTCAAAAACTATCCTCGTATAATATGTACACTTTTGGAATGGGATTCCGATTAATGGTGGTATTCCAGTGGACCGCTTTCCAAGCAAAAGGGTTAATAAAACTGTTTTCATCAAGTATATAATGATAGCACTTTCTTTCAGACGTATTCTACAGTTTTGTCCGCTACAATAATTCTTACGCAGGTAACAGACCTTTTTTGTCGCAGAAATGTATGAAAAATTTTGTTTGATATGAATAAGAAGTGCGCTCGTGCGTATACAATTAAATGCATTTTATTTAAATCAAAATCTCAGATCTTGTCATAACAATCAGAAGATATTTCTGGTTATGAGAAGATTCAAAATTTTATAACTAAAACTATATTTATAAGTATTATATTATTTATTACATTATAAGAGGATTTATTTAATATTTTTCAGTTTGGTTGGAGTTCTTATTCTTCTAAATATGCATCATCAGAATCATGATTAATTTTAATCTCAGTGCACATTAACAGTGCAATTATTGTGACACAAATCGGACGAAAATGCTGTATTGTTTTATGTTGTCCTGTTATTTCTTGTAGTGAATTGGAACAAAATGATATATACCATGACTAACGAGAAAACGTCTTCTCTTTTCTCCGTCATATAATTTTGAGAAAAATGCATAGAAATTTAAAAGTAGCAATAAAATTAATTTAAATTTCTCTGTTACATATTACTTTGTAAGTATCTCATAGATTACGGGTGCATGATGCGTATCATCCATCATTTGTCCTTGTTTACGCACGATGAAAAACAAAGAAAACAATACATTGCATAAAACAAAATGTCCCAATAATTAATAAAAAACCATGTTTGATATTATTCAATAAAATATTCTGCGGGTAGTTAATGAGAAAAATTCATCCAATTAACAAGTAATTCTGATATATTTAACAAGAAAGTTATTCATACAACTATAAATGTCGTTCAAAGTACAATAGAAATGATATTATTATATATCTTTTTATAGAAGGATGTGAATTCCAAATCTTCTAGACCGCTTATAATAGTAATAATTTTGAGAATATTAATTACAGTTACTATTTTTATCGCATCTTTAAAATAATATTTAAATTCACATGTGTGAAAATATATTCTAACACTGGATTTACTGCTGGGATTTACTTGTACATACATTTCGGCCAATTTTCAGTTTGGTTCCTGTCCGTTACTTCACTAATCCGCGCGCAACCTAAACGCCGATCGGTGGATTGGTGAAATAAAGAATAGGAACCAAGCTAAAAATCGACTGAAATATATAAATAAATTTCAGCACTGTTCTAACACATTACTAAAAATCATCTTTTATTAAAAATAAATGATTTTTTTGTAGAATAGTGGTTACGAAGAAGTAGTTATATTTAATAATAATAAAATATGTGCGTTATTATAATTTTTTATATGCATGGATGCAAAAGTGTCTTGGCTACCAACTGTTCGAGATGATCCGAGACTGGTGGCATTTTAAAGAATTGCTTTTATATTTAACAATTTATTATATGTTTAAAATTTAACAATTTCTTATTTTTCTGTTTTTTCAAAAATTTTAGTCGCTAATACATTAAACTCGCTAATATATACTCATTTGATTTATTTCGAATCTTTGTGCCCACATATTTTTTATTTAATTCATATATTTAAGATAACACTGTTAAAAGATTGTGCATTTTCATAAA
>NW_017305977.1:1866085-1867739 GCF_001594115.1 Trachymyrmex septentrionalis | reverse complement strand
TATATATATAATTATATAAATATATGTATAATCTGCTATTATTAAATTAATTAATGTCCTAAATGGCAGGATGCCCAATATCTGAAAATGAAAATTTTCAAACAACCAGCAGTTAGAGAATTATATGTTCGTTTTGTAACGGCATTTTTGTTAAACTATTCATAAAAAATAAGCAAACAATTTGTACAAAATTTTAATTTATTTATTTAATAATTTCTTTCGATTTAAAATAATCGTTATATCTATATTTATTATATAATACTAAAGTCTTATTTTCATTAAGACAGTGCTGTTACTAGCATTATTATTAATAAGAGAACATTTAGCAAAATTAGGAAAGTAATAAAATAAAAGTTGAAACATGTTAATATGAGCTGACAGGAAGTTGATGTGCGTATACTTTATTATATGTTAATAATCCATTCTCCTCACAAACGTTTGGATCCTCTTTAGGGTAAATTTTCTTTACAAGTAATCATCTACTAGCTGTATGTCAAAACTCCTGTTGAATTAATCTTTCTTAATAATACAGCCGAAAATATAGGAGAACGATTTAAGTATAAGAAAAAGTAACAAAAATTGTATTCTAAAATATATCACCAAATTAATTTTGCTATTTAACTTTAAAATATACAGTAATTGTCATATATGTAATTCATTGACAAAATTATTACTTCCGAGAACTATTTAAAAAACTTGGGATTAATTCCAATGCCGTAAGAAGAATTTCCAAAGGTGCCAATTAGACTCCGCAAATAGATTTCACAAAGAATAACTTTCTACGATGAAAATAATTTTGACTTTCCATTGGTACGAATCATGCATTTATTGGTATCTGATGCAAGAAACAGCGACGTGATCATCGTATATGAAAAAAAATTAGTCAATAAAATATACTTGTAATTATGGTACATACTCTGTAATATTGAAAATAAAAATTCAAATATTTTTCGAACAAGAAGGTAATACCGTCAACTCGATCAAAGCTCAAACTTTACTGACTTATTTAATATAATATACAAATGCAAAAAATTTGACGACTTTAAACTTTTAAAAATAAATATCATGTACATGTCAATTGGTCACTGTTGTAAAATAAATTTAAAGAGCAGATAGGAGAATTATATCTCTTATTATGATATCTGTAATGATTAAGGTCTATCGAATGGGATAGAAATTAATAAAAAAGTGAAATATTTCTTTAATTGTCAACAAATATAATAATTCCAAAACGCTCAATTTTTTTTTATAATATATTACAAAGTATACGCGAAAACGAGAAATTAATTACATTAGTAATTGTACAAACTGCATTAATTGCAAAAATAGAAATCGCGTGAATTATGTTGGTAAAAGTACCGATTAGAAGACTAGACTCCAATAATCTTAACCTTGATATATATTGTCGCGGTCATGATCCTGAATGACCTCCAACAGAATCCGTTGTCTAGAGGCGCACGATTTTCTACTTTTAGATATACAAATAAATCTCATACAACGTTGTTATATGCGTAGTTGCCTGTTCTAAAATATATTTTAGTGGAAAATTTTTTTTATATAATAGAAAGGTGATTTTTTTCAAACTTCTTTTTTTAACGAACAAGGGACGGTTAAAACTTGTTGAAGATTATTCAAAATCACGACCTTGATACAT
>NW_017305977.1:1842167-1865985 GCF_001594115.1 Trachymyrmex septentrionalis | reverse complement strand
CCCGCCCACACGCACGACCGCCCGCCCACACGCACGCCCGCCCGCCCGCACGCACGCACGCATGCACGCACGCAACACATACACACACAAACACACACCCAATATGTTTGCAGATATATACAATACATGAAAGCAATATTTCAAGAAAGATTATGATAATAATTACTAATGTTACAAATATGTTATTTATAATAATGTTTCTATATCTAAATATTACCAATATTATATTACATATTATTTTTCCATATTTTATATTATATCTATTTTGTGTATATTCCTGTCCCACAAACTTACGAGATAGATTCCTAATACGAAATAGCGGCGTTCTTGTTTCCAATTTCACAAATATTAATGTCTATTAGTTTAGTCGAAACTCTGGTATCTTATACTATTAGGAGCTTATCTCATAGTAAGAGACTTTCCTGTATATCTATTATTTTTATTTTTTCATAATGCAAATATCATATTGAGATAGCTAGTTTGCACTTTATAAAACATTGACTTTCCCAACAAATAATTCAAAAATATGTATAAAATATTTGCTAGAAATATTTATCATAAATATTATATAAAGTGTTTAGTTTATATTTTAATAATGTATCGAAAATAAAACTTAAAGAAGTAAATGTGTAAAATATTTATATATCATTTCAAAGAAATAAATAGTAATAGATATTTATAAATATTTATCATAAATATTCTAAGAATATTCTTAAAATTAACTATTATCTAATCCCGGTTTATTCTGATCGATTTACTCCCATGACTGTTTCTATTGAAAGAGATAATATTATCAAAATTTGTTACAATAATCATAAATGAACCACACTAAAAATTATCTAAGGCTTATAATTATCTACGATTATAATCAAATCGAGATTAATAGCACTATTAAAAACTAATAAAAACGTAAAAAGGAGGTAAGAAAATTTTGTCCAATTTTGTTTTTTTAAATGCTGTTGTAATACAATAAACAAAATTCTATAAGAACACTATTATTTTTAATAGAAAAACATAAATGTCTTCTAAATAAAATGAAAGAAAAATAAAAAGATTATGAAGGAATAGTAAAAAAAACCAATATTATGAACAAATAAACTGTATTATCTGTTTTGTATTGTAATGCTAGTGTCACCTTGTATGGACGGCTTGCTCGCCAAGGCGGCGTGTAATAAAGACGACTCTCTTTGTTGTAATTATTTAAACTACTTTAATTTACTTTATTAAAATTATTATTAAGACTTGTTCGAAGCGGGCGATAGACGATACTCGTAATCCGACAATTGAAGCGTTCGGTTAGATGATTCGCACTTAGTATGACATTGAATAATTTCTCGCAGCCGTTAAAAAGAATGTGTACGGCGAGCATCAATGAGACCGGCAAATTTCGTTGGAAACTCAGGTAATTGCCGCGCAATGAATGCCCTCACGCGTATACCAGTAACGTTACGTGATACAATACAGCGGTGATACGCGACGACAATTCGGTTTGGTTCGCAATTAATGTTCGGGATAAGATTCGTTAAAAACGAATATCGGTAGACGATCCGTATTGATCGGAATCGGGAAGCGAACTGAACTTTTGCACGCGAAACGTGTGCGCGATAGTCAACTTTTTGAGTATCGCTCAAGGGGGTCGCGTACCACCTGAGATAGATAGCGTTTAGAACAGGAGCGAGATATACTCATGTTTTGAACGAAATGTCGGTCGCAGGTGATTGAACGGGGACGGCTTTCTGTGAGCTGTTTACTTATCATCCCCGAAACATACAATTTTGAAATAACGGTGATTCCGTTACATTATCTTTTTTATAAATAAATTATTTATAAATATATGTTATAAACAGTTAAAGTCGATTAAAGTAGAAAAAGATCATAACAAAGAACATAACAATTCTAATATTAATAATTAGTACTTTTATATCACTATACCTAATTAACTCATGTATTCTATTTTCTATACTATAAATTAACTTTTACAATGTCATACTATCGATTTTATTTCATTCTTGCCTTAGCGTTTTTCAACTCCTAAACTGTAATGTTTATTATTTCTATATACTGCTCTTGATAGAATTCCCTATAAGTTCTCTATCGGAATTAAATCCGGCGAACATGCCGGAAATTTGCTATTTTATAAGTAGCAAATTTTTCTGTCGAAATCCGCACTCTTGTGTTTTCTTTGCATTATGTACTCGTATAGCAGCGTTGTTTTGTTCTAAAATAACATTTTCTTCATGATTTTCTTCGATAAATGGAATTAAACAATCTTCTAATAAGTCGATATATTTTTCTGCGTTTATTCTGATACAAATTTTGCATATTAATGTCTTTGAATAATTAAATGCAGTCCATACTATCAAACATTCTCTGTCGAAATTTCTACTCATAGCTGCTGACTTATCAGTTTATAAATCGTGCGAGTAATATTTAAAACCATTAGGTTCATGTAGATTACTTTTTCCGTCAAAAAATATGACATTTTTCTATTTTTCATGTCAAATCATATTTCAAGTAAACTTTAATCTCGTAGTTTTATGGCCTTGAATATAAGAAGACATCAAGGATTTTTTGTCCACTTTATCTGTTTACAGTATTTGTTACACACATCGTGTAGTCATCGGCAATTTCAAAACTCTTGCTACTTCACCGACAGTTTTATTTCCGATTCGTATTTTTTTAAAATTCATGAACAATCATGCCTATTGTAAGTTTCGTATTATATAGTGATTTTTACCATAGCTTTTACGCAATCTCAAAAAATTGTCTATAGAATTACTGGATCAATTAATTTGTTGACGATCTCTCGAACAAGAATGTCTGCATCGCGGTATATTTATATATTTTTACTTGTTCTTCTAAAAAATCTTTCCACGTAGCATTCTGGTAGAAGAGGAATTATTTTAAATTATTTAGAAATTATAATATTATTTTTCTAATATTTACTTTTCCTGAGAATGAATTTCCGATTTAAATAACGAAAAACAATTATATATTAGCATTGTTCTTATATAATAAGGGAGATTGGGACTAAGTAGCATCGAGTCTAAGCTGACATTTAAATTTTGAGTGGCAAAAATATGAATTGCCAATTTATATTGTAGATGGCATCTCATGTGTTTTTTTTTATCAACAAAGTTTGATTAGTTTAGGTACCGCATTGTTACGCTTAGATAGTTAAACGTATTTTTGATAGTCAAAAGTAATTTTTCGAACGTTCGGACAATATCCTGTTGTTATTTTTCAAATTCAGAATTGTTCAGGTAAGTACATCTACGTGTTTTGAACATGATTCTGGTGTCATTTTTTCTATTTTCAGAACTATTTAAATTTTATATTTATGTCAAAGGTTACAATATACGTTCGGGACTAAGAGGCATCAAGCCATCAGGGCTATTAAGTGGGCATGAAACCACTTAACCTCGATTTTTTATTCACAATATTTTTACTATATTTTTGTGTTAACTACAGCATGGTTTGCAATTACAAGCATAAAACTGATCCCATAAAAAGGATGTCTAGAGCTGTGCTAGCCGTGAAAAAGGATAATATAAAAATTGCATCGGCGGCGAAAAATTTGAAACAAAGTTTGTCTGATATGGAATCAGAAGATTCAAATTAAAAATTCGAAATAAAATTTAATACAGTTTCTTTACTTTTTTATTATAATGACGTATTTTATTTTATATTGCATTGAAAAAATGTGGTGCCCATTATTTAGTCCAGGGGGATTGGTGGGTAATCAATTAGCCCTGGCGTTCTTCAAATTTCATTTTCCGAAGTCATATCATTTTTTGTATATATGAATGAAATGAAGTTGCAAGCACCAAAACTTTTTATTATCATTTTGTAGTGGCAATTATAGTCTTATAATCACTCCATAAAATCCTAATAATCATTTGATTAAAATCATTTACTTTGTTATTGAAAACTGCAATTGAAAAAAAGGTGTCCACTTAGCCCCGATTTCTCCTATATATAATATTTTGTACCTACCTTGGCTGGCATTCTTGTGTCTATATTTGCAACACTAAAAACTCGCGAGTTTGTTTACATTATCATTTCACAACAAAAACACTATAATATTTGTAAGGTTTTGATTTATGAGATTTGATTAGTAAAAATTAATGGAATAAGTCAATTTTTGTTAATAAACTATGGTATTCTTATAAAAATTTTGCCCACTTTTTAAAAATTTTGCACACAATTTTGATGCAGATCATTTTAAATAATTTAATCAGCAATTTACAGTAAAAAGAAAATGTGTACTAGTTGAATTGTTCTTCTTGGCAATCAATCTCGTGTAACAATCGGCTGCGACCTGAGTGATGTGTTCATAACGATTCCATAATGAGTTACAGAATTCCACTACTGCCCTTATATTCTGTAACTCGTTATACAACCATTAACTGCATAATGAATATCATGAATACATAGCGACTGCATAACGAGTTACAGAATATAGGAACCCAGAATATAGTATCCCTAAATATAATAGTAATACTATTTTATACATTAATATTTATATTATTCGCCACATCTTTCCTCAAGTATTACAAAAAGAGATTAAACGTCATGTGAAGTTTATTATAAAATCTTTTTTTTCATTGTCTTATAATATACAATATATCTATATAAAGCGATTCATGTGATACACTTTAATATATCTGAATTTTTACAGTAAATTAAAAAATAGAAGGTAAAAAACAATTAACCAAAATCGAATTTTATTTGCAATATATTGTATAAACCTTTTACTTTACAGAAATAAATTCTATAATAGTGTAAGTATATATGTAAGTATAATACAATTATATGTACATATTTAAAAATATTTTGACAATGCAAATAAAAAATAATAAAATTAACATTTTATATTTACGCTGATAAATTATATTATTATTA
This sequence comes from Trachymyrmex septentrionalis, assembly GCF_001594115.1. Taxonomy (NCBI): domain Eukaryota; kingdom Metazoa; phylum Arthropoda; class Insecta; order Hymenoptera; family Formicidae; genus Trachymyrmex; species Trachymyrmex septentrionalis. The sequence continues at coordinate 1,861,080 of NW_017305977.1, read as the reverse complement.
TAAGAAATAATTGTACTTATCTTTATTTTACAAAGAGCATTATGTGCACATAATTTTAATATATGAAATATTTTATTAAAGTTATCAGTTTCAACTCAAGTCGACATGTGTCGTTAGAAGTTATATAAGTAAAAAGCTTTTATTAAATACATCTATTAAACACATTTGTATTTATTGTTAGTATAAAGACATAATGTTGCAAGTACAGTTATCTTGTAATAATACATAAATAAAAATTCCGCTAAAAGGAATGCAATCTAATCTAGATTATCTGTGTGCTCATTCTATCATTCAATATTTGCTGGTTAAACGGCATATACGTTATACGACATATTATATTTAAATAATTATAGTATTTTCTATCAAATAATACATATCAAGATTCGTTTGTTTTATTCTTTTCAAATGACAATTGTTTTTTATTTATTAGCACTAGCATTGCATATTTTATTAATGTCGTTAATTAATAAAACGTGAGACATAAACTAAAATGTGTATCTTAAAAATTCAAAGTGTAATATCATAAAAATTGCGGTAAATATGCATTTTAAGTGACACGTCGCCGATTTCAATATCCTTTAGATATATTGTAGGGGAGAGTGTTCTGAGTGATTACTCACAAAAATTAATTGGGAGATGGCATTGATTTAGAAGATAAATTAAAGTTCTATAATATATAGAGGATAAATTTAAAAAATAATGTTTTTTGTACCGACAGTACAATATAGGTTCTACAAACAGGCAGATATTGTCTATACTTTATACTATACATTTATAGTTTTAATTATTAAGTTAATTTTGGGAGCAAGTATGTTTGTCTAAAAACGGACGAATCAGAATTCTTGTAAGAATTAGCGAGTGAGAATAATTAATTTATTTCTATTAAATATACCAAAATTCTGTGTTGATCGAATATGTTTTTTTCCGATAAGTAAACCAAAATTTCTTGTCAATCGAATAATCGCTAATCTCGTCAATCGAATTATACAAATATGTCACAGTTAAATCTACTCGTATTTCATGATGATCGAATAAATTCTTCTCATTAAGTATTATACGTCTGCAGAATTTCGTGCTGATCAAATAATGTTTTCATGTTAACTATGGGTACATTCCGTTTCATGCATAATGCATGAATTATCATTGTTGTTCACTGAATATAAATAAGGATAAATAAAATATCATGCGCATCATGTGTGAAATTGAATGCACCCATCATCTATGTTAGATACTTACAAATTAACATAACATAGAGAAATTCGATTTAATCTACTGTAACCTTCAAACTTCTATACACTATTCTAAATTACATTAACTGATCAGAAGAGAAGACGTTTTCTCGTCAGCCATGACAAATATCACTTCAGATGCGTTTTGAGTTACGCATAAAGCGCATGATGTATGATTCTTCTTTATATTTCACTAAATAATATAGAAGCATAAGATTTCCCTTCGTTCTACTATATAGGAACACGCGCAACATAAAAGTTATATAAAATATACAGTATACGTAGTATATGTCCGCCTGCGTCGACTGGCACAATAATCAAATTGTTAGATGCGCTGAAGTTAAAATTAATTTAGGTATATTATTTGTATTACATCCAACTGAAAAATATTTAAAAAAAGCTTTATATCAATATGATATAATATAAAATATAAATTAACATAATACAGTAGAGTACCAAACATTCTATTTGAAAAACTTCAAAATTGTCATAACAACTTGAAATTCTATTTGGTTTAATCAAAATGCATTTAATTATGCATAGGATGATATCAAAACATAATCCATTTTTTTCATTCATTACAGGGAATAGAAGATCTATTATATACCATAAGTAGCATTTACTGATTCATATACGTTTTATATACGTTTTCTAAACGTATCTAATATTCTACAAATATTTAAGAAGCGTATACAAAATCAATATGTGCTCCTAGGGACAAAAAAAACTTTTTTTTCTGTCCGAAATGTGACAATGCACTTCCCGAAGATTTTTTCACGCTGAACACGATATCATTGGCAGAATTGAACCAGCACATTATGATTTTCAGTAAATTAGAATGAAATAGGCAAAAATGACGTTTTTGGAATGATTAATCATTCATTGCTGTTATGTTCGATCTGTCACGAGTAGATGGTTAGGCGAGTTCTAATTCAGGGGGGCGCGGGGGGTATTCGTAGGCGCGGGGAGGAAAGCGCGAGGGTACTCATAGGCGCGGGGGAGGGAGGGGGGAAGTAGCGCTGAATTTACTATACAAAACAATACATTTTCTCTTGATCCGTTATACACTGGGCAACAAAATTAACGCAACACCTATTCACTCTGCAAAAATAGGCAAATTTCAAGATACAATAACTTCGTCAAAAATTGTCATATCGGGATATTTAAAAAAGCATTTTACAGGTAGAACTTCTACTTCTACTTTTCGATCGCTACTTAAAAAAACGGTCTCATGGAGATTTCATGAAGTTATACAAACATAAATAAAGATATAAAATCTCAAAATTTTTTACGAAATTTACGAAGTTTTATAGAGTGGACTAAAAATTGTATGTAAATGCGATTTACATCATTCGAAAGAGCGAATCTTTACCTTTAATTTGCTTTTTTACGAAGCTCCGTACGATTTTTTTTCATTGAGTTCTTCAACATTGAAGCAAAAATGGCTCTTTTGCTTTAAATCACTTAGTGAAAAAAATTGTAGCATAATGATATAAAATTATTTCAAAGAGAAAATGTTAAACTTTACTTACAATTAAAGAAGTTATGGCTTTAAATCGTTTTTTTTATCTAAAATTCTATACTTTTCCGTATCGTTTCGAGATAATTTGATGCAACAGTTAAAATGAGACACCCTACGTATGTATATACGAGTACTTTGTTATTATTTATTATTTATATTTTTACTTATTTCTTTGTAAGTACATGTTCTGTTATTTCACTGTTGCTCTCACTTTCATTTTACATCTGTCTACCAAACAATTATGTCGTCTTATATCTTTAAAATTCGTTTCATGTAAGTGAACTAAAATTGTTTTTTACTGTTATTTATATCAACTTTTTAATTTATTCACATTTGCATTATACAGTAAATGGAACAGTTTAATGGAACATGTGTAACAAACCTTATAAAATTAGTTTAATCTTGATAGTCATAAAAGTTTTTTACCATTTTTTCTCATGTTAGCATTTTGTAATTTTTTAATTATTTACAATAGGATGGTCGTTTTTTAAAACAAAATATTTTTTTTTAGTTAACTTAATAATTAAATGACCAAGATTAACTCGGACATCACTACCACGCGTTTTCTCTTCTTTTTATGTTATTAGTTTATACGTTGTATGCGCTATCATTATGTAATTTGATTAATTTATTTTTTGTACTGAAGAGGACCTTGACCGTAGGTCGAAACGTTTACGTTTAATATTCACTTTGAATAAATGATATTATATATTACACACTAATAACCAGTGTCGGCTCAAATTGGCATTTTATTTATTATTTTTTGAAATGAATAATGTCATATACTTAGATATATAGTTTAAATATGCGTTTACTTTTATATGTAATGTAATTTTACAATATATAGTTCTTACAATATTTCTAAGCAAGAACTTTAATTTAATTTAATGTACTTAATTTTAAACCGAATTTTAAGCACCTGCTTCCGATTAGCAATAAAATATACATTTACTTTTTACACTGTTTACAATATTATCTAAAGCATAAACTATTAACTCATACTCTATATTTGATTTTTTTATTGTAAATTTTGCGCAAAAAATCTACAGCAATATATTTATCAATAATACAATTTTTATCTAAAAGTGTTACAAAATATTTAAATTTTTCATTGACGATATGCGTTTACTGGCACAATTCGTATATACGTTCTCGACGCAATGTTCGAGTTAAAAAATGAAAAGTACAGTTGACGGCTTTATATACAGATATGTTTCGCGCAATGTTAATTTGACCACATTCACATCACGTATTTTTATGATTGCTATCACAAGATCTTGAACCGATAATGATAAAGGTGCGATCGATTGCATGAACCGCTCAATATCCGCACGTTTTTTGATAAAAGCCTGCCACATTGCACGCAAGATTATGTTGTTACCTTTGTTGTCGCCAGTTACAATTTCCATAAAAGACATAGGTTCCACAACGATCCCGACATCAGGTATTTGTAAGAGTTTGACTCTGTAGAAATCTGTAAATCTTTTTTCCAGTATACAAGATGTATATTGGGAAACATATGGAATGCATATGAAATTGTTCAAGCAACACAAGTAAGAGATTAAAAATGCAAGCGCCGATATACGACAGCTTTGTTAATGTAATAAAAGATTTTTTTAAAGACATTCGACATGTTAAACATATTTCGCGATGACATCATGAATGTAATTTTGATACATTGACGTTGCCAAATGGTATGCATAATGACATATATCCCACCCGTTGTAGTCCTATACTCGCCATAGTATTCATGCTCTTTCTCTTACCTATTGTGATGCTATATTTATCATAGTATTTGCGCTCTCTTCTTCCCGTTATATTCTCTTTCATGTTCTCTTTTCTTCTTGCTCACAATTATATTAGATAAATGTGGTATTTGTTTTACAATTTATCAATGATATGACTCAACAATGATTTTAATTTAGCAACTAATTATAATAATATTTTTAATAACGTAATGTAATACAAATAGCGTTCCTAATTATCAAACCGTTATAAACTATTATTGAGTAGCCATCAAACACTTATTGTACTACGTCGTACTACTGAACAGCTATCATATTAATTAATTCTAAATAACTATAGAGAAAGATTCTTTTCCACTCGCGATAAAAAGAAATGTGCAGCTTTCAAAGTTACGTGACAAGCAGATGATGTCATAGAAAGGAGTGAAAAAAGTATTTTAGGATTGTGGAGGAAACCCAAAAAGAAATAGTGATTAGAATTATAATTTCTTATTATTTAATTTTTATTTTAATAATTTAATTAACTTATTTGAGGAGAAATTGCACTTTCTTAATATATAATTCTAAACCACTGAATAGCAGCAGGAAAAAAAGGAGACTAAAAATAATTTAAAAAATGTGTAAACAGGATGTGGAAGAATAGTGCAAAACGTGCAAGATCTGTTTAGCTAAAAAAGATCTTCCCGATAAAGGAAAATCTCCTTTACAGACATATAATGTGAGGGCCCCATTCGAAAGAGTTCAATTAGACGTTCTCGACCCTGTTCCAATAACTTCTGTTGGAAATAAGTATTTGCTCGTCACTGTCGACTGTTTTACTAAATGGGTAGAAGTTTTCCTGCTAAAGAATGTCAGATCTAAAACTATAGCAGAACCTTTCTAAATCAAATTATTTCCAGGCACGGAGTTCCTGTAGAAGTCCATATTGACTAGGGATCAACTTCTGAATCAAGAATTTTTCGCGAATTGTCACACTTAGGGATGAAGAAAACGAGGACAACCGCTTTGCACTCACAGTTGGAAGGACAGGTAGAACGTCAGCATCAAACCATCTTGAACTATTTAGCAAAATTCATCTCTGAAAATCAAAAGACTGGGATCAGTGGATTTCACTATATCTGCTGATGTACAGATCTTCTAAACACGAAACTACTGGAATGACTCCAGCGAAGATTTATTTTGCCCAAGATCTCAAGTCTACCGACTGATTTGTTAATCACAGTAACAAAACTGAAGAGATTGATTCTCTGGAAGATTACTTGGGATAAGTAAAAAGGAAACTGGAAGAAATTAATGAAGGAGTAAGGAAATGAATAGATATTAAATCTTTACAAAAACCTGGTACGAAAAGCCAGACAGATCTATTTTGAGAAGGAACAGAAAGTGTGGTTATATAATCCCCGAAGAAAGAATGGGAGAATTCCCAAGTTGCAGAGGAATTAAGAAGGATCATATTTTGTCGTTAAGAAACTTAGCGACAAAATATTGTATACTGTATTTGCAAATCGAACAAGTATAAAAATAAAGTTGTTCATTTGCACAGGTTAGCGCCTTATTTAGAAAGACGATTAGAGAAAATGAACCAATAAATAAAAGTAAACAAATCGGAGCTCTAACGCGGGTTGAGAATAATACATTTTTTTTATTTCTTGATAAAAACTGAGCGTTATTTTTCCTTCTTAGTTTCAGAGTTTATATTCTTATGGCGTGAAAAAGGAGGCCGGTTCTGGTCGACGAGGATTTCGATGATAAGGTCGCGCGATCCGGTGCTTCGATGTTTACCTTCCAGATTCATCATCTGAAGTTCGTACGCACTTTGAGCGGCTTCGTTCGGCGACATTCTTTTTTTAAGAAGACCGCCTCGCCCGCTGTTTTTGAACCGTGGTTTTTTTGTGAGACGAAGAACGAATGCTGAGGCGGAGATTAGGGGCAGAGGTACTACAGTACAGTCATCATTTTTTGGTCCCTCCCCACCCTTTCCGAAAAGAGAAGAATCAAGAGCGCAAAAGAAGAGGCAAGAACTCAAACGTTCCCTTCATGAAGATGGGAGGATACCCGAGCGGGTTTTTCTTCCTACGGGGGAGTAGCTATCCTCCGAGGAAAAACTGAAGAGGAGTCCTGCCCGGAAGGGAAGAAGGCCTCAAGAATAGCTCGGAGGAATGGGTCCTAGGAGAACCAGAGCTCTGAGAAGTTGCTGCAGTAGGGAGAAAGAAACTGATCGGGAGTTCAGATATCATATTTATCTAATAAATTAAATAACAAAACAAAGGACTCTTTCTAAACAAAATAAATAAAAATAAATACCGGGCAAAGTAAGAGTCAACACATTTCTTTAAAATTCACAAAAATGTATATTACAAATAACAGAGGTAAAAATTACATAACGCAAAAATTCGAATGGAAATTAAGAAAATGATTAAGTTACAAGTTTCGGCTACCGGATTGAATCCTCTTCAGACATTAACATAACGAAAAAATCGCAGAACAAAAAACAATTGTCGCAAAAGATCGCATATCGGGAACAATCACAAATCGGGTGAGTCTTGATGTCGAATTAAACGTAGTTTTCGTATGGTTGAACAATCAAATGTATTAAAAATATCTTGGTAAAGTTCTAATTGATAAAAAGATAAATTAAATTAAAAAACAAAGAAACTTACTAAAAAATCTACGTGTAAATGAGATAAAATACCGGAAGTCTAATAAAAAATAATAAAATTATGTAATAAAAATTCACCAGAATTCATGTGTAAGAAGTATAAATTAGCGTGTCCAAAAAGAAATGAAAAACATTTAAAATATATACAGCAAGAAGGAACGTAGATGCGCAAGACAGACATTACGTGTCGATTATTATGTGCGTTCAGTAGTGCGGATCAACAAAGACTGAGAGAGGAGACAGACTGTTAGTAACAGAAAGTCGAACTTTATTTATGATGGGAATATAAGCCTTGTGGAGGCCATCGGTATCAGTTTGTAAATTGAGACCATTCTTTCGCTTTTTGATATTAAGCATCTCTGAAACCAAACATCTCCGATAGCAGGGCTCTTCGTCTAAAATTACGACTTCATCCCATTTAAATTCATGGTCGAGCTGTCTCCTATGTTCAGTTATGACAGATCGAGCAGGAGTGTTGTATCTAATGTGATCTAATGTGATTGCGATGTTCAGCAATCCTGCTCTTTAATTTTCTACTCGTCTGTCCCACGTATGACGCGTCACAATCTTTACAAGAAATCTTGTAGACCACGTTGTTCTTCGATGTATGTGGACAAGTATCTTTATGTACTTTGATGTATTTTTTCAATTTATTAGGACTACGGAAAGACACCCTGATGTCGCTCTTATTGAAACGATTGAACTTTTCCGTGTGGAGAGGGATGAATGGAACCGTAAGCCAAGAAACAGATTCATTCGCCTCGACCTTGTCAGTCAATTTTTTATTCGTAGATTGATTGTGTCAAAAATGAAGGATAATGGATAATCATTGTCTAATAAAATGTTGATAATAAATGTCAAATTCTGTGTGTGAAACTTAAAGTCTGATAGTAAAAATGTTCTGTCAATCAGCGAAAAAATCGTCCCTCTCTTCTGTGCAATGGGATGGTTAGAATAGAAATTCAAAAACCTCCCTGAAAAGGTCGGCTTACGGTACCAATCAAAACCAAACCTGTTTCCATTAATAGATATAGTGACATCTAGAAAATTAATTTTACCTCTGTTATTTGTAATATACATTTTTATGAATTTTAAAGAAATGTGTTGACTCTTACTTTGCCCGGTATTTATAATATTTTTATTTATTTTATCTAATAAAATTGTGAGCAAGAAGAAAAGAGAATGTGAGAGAGAATATAACGGGAAGAAGAGAGAGCGTGAATACTATGGCGAGTATAGGACTACAACGAGTAAGACATATATCATTATGCATACTATTTATTTGGCAATGTCAATGTATCAAAATTGTATTCATGATGTCATCGCGAAATATGTCGTATTAACATGGCGAATGTCCTTAAAAAAATCTTTTATTACACTAACAAAGCTGTCGTATATTGGCGCTTGCATTTTTAATCTTTCGCTTGTATTGCTTGAATAATTCCATATGCATTCCATATACTCTCCAATATACATCTTGTATATTGGGAAAAAGATTTACACTGACACCTACAGAGTCAACTTACAAATACTTAGATGTTGGGATCGTCGTGGGTCTGTGTCTTTTGTAGAAATTGCAATTGGCGACAACCAAGGTACGGACGTACGGATATTGAGCGGTTCGTGCAATCAATCGCACATTCATCATTATCAGTTCAAGATTTTGTGATAGAAATCATAAAAATGCGTAATGTGAATGTGGTCAAATTAACATTGCGCGAAACATATCTGTATATGAAGCTATCAACCGTGTTCTTCATTTTCGTACTCGAACATTGCATTGAGAACATATATAGTACTTTAAGCTGTGCCAATATACGCATATCGTCAATAAAAAATTTAAATATTTTGTAACACTTTTAGGTGAAAATTGTATCATCGATAAATGTAATGCTATAGATTTTTTGCGAAAAATTTTTTGCAAAATTTACAATAAAAAGATCAAATATAGAGTGTGAGAGTTAATAGTTTATGCTTTAGATAATATTGTAAACAGTGTGAAAAGTAAATGTACATTTTATTGCTAATCGGAAGCAGGTGCTGTAAAATTGTGTTATATATAAAAGTAAACACATATTTAAACTATATATCTGAGTATATGACATTATTCATTCCTTTCCTCATTATCGCAGCGCTATCATATTACGCGCGCCGCCAGCATCTTCTACTGCGACAGACGGTCACAACCGTATTAAGTATTCTTTTTATTTTAATCATTAAATAAAAAATATATATTATATGATAAAATATTTTTGCGTGCAAAAAGAAGATACAACGAGAGCAACAACGCGGTGGGAAAGATGACGAAACATAAGAGGAAGACAGATGGTAAGTATATGCAGTAAGTGTATGCAAGCCTTTGTTACCAATGCATTTTTGGGGAAGGTGGCAGGCAGCGGCGAGCGGCGACGGCAGATGACAAAAAAAATACGGAACGCAAAGCGGAATGTCATCACGAGTATCATGTTTACGTAAGCCATCGACCGGGGTCCTATGTTTATGTAAAGCGATGCCACCGGAGACCTTCCTCGCGGTGCCGTTATGTCATCTTACCGACAGCATAACATACAGGCTATTGCCGATTTATTTTTAAAATTTCGTCAACTGATTACATGCATAAGCAATCATATTGCTGCATTTGCAACGTGTTCCATTTTGATGTCAGCAAATGTATACTGAATATAAGACAATGTATCAATTGGCTCAATATGCTAAATCACGCTTATGTAGGTTTTTTGTCACAAAAAAATGTTACAAATAGCCAAAAACATTTTTGCTCCAATTCATTTGAATTTACTCGAAATTCTGATGTGCATGGCACGGTATCGCATTAAGCACAAAAAAAATCTTCAGGAAACGTATTATCGCACTTCTGAGAGATTTTTCTTGTAGCACTGTGTTATGAATTATGTACCTGTATTAAAATTATCAGGAAGGCCAAAGTTGCACTGTACATCTGAAAAAAATATATTATAATTTTATTATACTTAATGAAAATATTTGTTAAATATATGTTAAATTATTTATAACAAGATTATTTATAAAAAAAAATTTTTTTACATAAAATAACCATAAAAGGTAAACAAATGTAGTTAATTGAGAAGTGATTCTAGTAGTGTTGCCATTTAGATATTGTTACGCTCCTCGCGAGGAGGTCTCCCGCGCGTCGCACTCACGCATGCGAAATGCTCTCGGAAATAACGACACACAGTTTTTAAAGAACGTGAGGATTTTATTATGTCACACGTCAAGAACTCGGAATAGAACAACGGAATCACGAATAAAAATCACGTTCAGAGAGGAATCTCTTCCAATGGATGACGGACGGCCCGGTTCACGATGCTCGCAATGTGAATAGCTTATGCGACTCGCAACAATATTTGTGGAATTTGCCGGATTGAATGTAGAAGTGTTTGTTCTATTATATGTATACAATTATTACATGATTATAATTTTATTTAATGTAGGGCATACTTTGGAAATGAAATTATATCCATAGTAGAAATATCCCACGCCAAATTTTACATCTCTGAGTTTTATTTGCAATATAAATTGTAAAACCTAATTGAAATTAAATAATTGAATTAAATAATTGAAACGTTAGATATACACTATCTTTCATAAAAGTTCGGATACACGCATAAACTCTGTTAAATAGCGATTATGTAAAAAATTAAGATACTGTTACGAAACATTAACTGTATTACATTCTTAAATATCAAAGAAGCAATCCTTTTAAATTAAATATTTAATATTTTGTTATTTGTAACTTCACACAATATGTATCAAAATCCAATTCATTTTTTAATTTTAGAGTTAATAGTGTTCGTATTAATAATTAAATTTTAGACAAATTTAATATATTTTTTTGAGGTAAATCATTTATCTTCATTATATTAATTAAGTTAACGGTATATTGAAAAAAATCAGTAGCGATTTATAGAAATAATTGAAAATAACTCAAATTGAATACAATTCAGCATTATGAATTTAATAGTAGATACATTCTTTTATATATTTCAGACTACTTGTACGTATAACACTAATTGCAAAAGTTTAAAGTAAAATGTTTTCAATTTTATGTAGTAAAATGTATAATGTTTATCTTGTAGGACACTGATAGCATAATCAATAAATTACGAATATTCGCTTTTGCGTATAAAATAAAAAATGATTTATAAAACTTCCTAGCCTATTCTATCTATGGTGTTAACATTTATACGTAGGCTGCTGGAAAAGTTTCTACAATCTAGTACTTCTAGTGGCGCTACCAACGTTCTGCTATTATCATATTCGTAAAATTAGACCTATAATTTTTAACCTATAATTCAATTGACAGTTTGTACCCAAATCAATTTGTTTTGTTTGCATAGTATTTTAAAAGAAGTTATTTTGTAAGAAAATGGAAATTTTACGTGAAAATTTTCGGGCAATGATTTTTTATGATTACAAATGTAATCTAATTCCGAAACAATGCATCGATCGACTTCATTTGGCTTTTGGGGATGAAGCACCATCCAATAGGACTGTTTATAATTGGTTTGTCGAATTCCAGCGTGGACGTACCTTTCTTAGTGATGAATTCCGTGAAGGTCATCCATCCACGTCTGTTGTTGCCACTAATATTGATACTGTACGTGAAATGATTGAGCGAGACCGGCATATAACATACCGTGAAATTCAGGCATCCTTAGGCATTGACATGAAAGCAATACATGAAAGCAATACGATTTTGCATGATCACTTGAGCGTACGGAAACTTTGCAGTCGTTGGATCCCACATAATTTGACCGAAGCTCACAAATAGGCTCGTGTTAAATGGAGCAAAGAAATGCTCAAAAAATTCAACCGAGGTCGGTTAAATTTGGTCTGCAATATCGTTACTGAGGACGAAACATGGATCTTCGTATGAGCCCGAAAGTAAACAACAATCCACTGTTTGGTTATTTCAAAATGAACCGAAACCAACAAAAGTTGTTTGTTCACGCAGTGTTGCCAAGCAAATGATTGCTTGTTTCTTCGGTTATACTAGACATGTGACGACCTTTAGAGGGCTTTAGAGGATCGAAGGACTGTAAATACTGATTGGTATACAATTTGTTTGCCAGAAGTCATAAATGAATTGCGTAGAACAGACCAACCTTTATCATGATAACGCCAGCTGTTACACAGCACGTCAAACCATTGATTTTTTATCCAGTAATAATGTCGAATTGATGACTCATTGTCTGTATTCACCTGATTTATCACCTAATGACTTCTTTTTGTTCCCAAACATTAAAAATAAGATGCGTGGTGAACGATTTGAGTCGCCTGAAGCAGCTGTTGAAACATTTCGTACACTGATTTCTGAGGTTACAGCCTTAGAGTAAAAAAAATGCTTCGAAAATTGGTTCGAGCGTATGCAAAAATGTATCGAATTTAAAGGCGAATACTTCGAAAAACAATATAGCCATTTACTGAATTTTACATGGTTTTTTTCATATTGTTTGCAGAAACTTTTCCAGCAGCCTACGTAAATAAGTATCCTAATGTTCTAACGTGTATAAACAGATAACACAATAATTGTATTTTAATTATAATTAACACGGATGCTTGACATATTAAATAAAAAAACGAGTAACACAATTGCTGTTTTATAATGTTCCAATTTTTTATATAATTATTTGATGAAATTTATGCACATGCCCGAACTTTTATGAATTCTATCGCTTGTAAAATTCGCATAAAACTCTTAATACATAAAATCTTAATATAATTATTTACCTGTTCACGTAATTCCTCATCGAGATTATAATTGGACAACTTATAAAGAATTACTACTGTCTTGTTTATCTAAAATTGTTTTTATACAATATGAAAATTTTTAATAAAATGAAAAATTTTGCACCCAAAGATTGCGTTATTTGAAAGAAAACGTCAATAAATGTGTAATTTTAATGTTGCAAAATTGTTATACTTATAATTCTAGTTATAAATAATTAATAATGCTTCAATTTTATTATACCTTATAGTAAACAGTTTCACATATATAGTTCAATGTGAGAAATAAAATGCTATACAGAATGAAATGAGAATAATGATATAAACAACCTAAAATATATTCAAATGACCATATTTCTTGATTTCTGTTTAGAAGTATCTCACATATTGTGAAATATGCTTCTGTACATCTTGTGAAGTACCATATCATTTGAAATAACATTGGTATTTTGAATACTTTATTTAGTTTGTGAGAGATAAGGCATAGTTGTAGGTGGATGTGCCTACAAAAAAATCGTAACTGTTATAACTAATCAAACTACGTAAGACACGTAAGAGAAGTAACAGTAAACAAAATATTATTATTATCATACAATTCGATTTAAAGAACAAAATAATTGTAATTTGCGATTGGTATAAAATGTGTAATTATTTCACATACAGTTGAAGTTAATTATTCTTGCGTGCGTGCGTACGCGCGTGCGTGCGTGCACTCGTGCGTGCGTGCGTGCGTGTATATATGTATATTATATATATGTAAAAAAGATATATATAAAATGTTTCATTTTAACTTTTGCTTCAAAGAATCTCGAAAAGATACAAAGAAATATTTCACGTAAAAATGGAACGGTTTTGTAACAGTATAAAAGATACGAAGAAATATTTTAGATAAAAAAGAAATAGTTTTATGCTATTTTGGTCCTATTCTTTTTTTCTAAATAAACTTTTCTAGGCCTCCATAAAGATATGACATATCATTCAAATTTTTTAAGATAGAATTATATAATTTCTTGAACATTACATTGCTCCTCTAATAATTTTATATATAAAAGTAAAGATATAAAAAATCAAGCTTATAAAATATTTTGTACACTATTTTGACATATATTGACATGCAGTATTAAATATTGTAAACTCTTAATTTTTTATAATATAATTGTAATTTAATGAATATTTATTTGTTTGTATTTTAATAAACATTTACAAGTAACCTTTATAAACAAATCAATCAATTAATTGATAGAAACAAATAAAATTGTTTTAAAAAGAAATCTATACATAACGGATAATTTTGTTGAATAAGTAACTGTATGTTTCATTGCATAAATTGGTTTCTTTCATTATTCTATTTATATCATTAATAAAATATGATTATAAAAAAATTAACGGTTATGTTATATTTATTTTAGTTCATAAATTTTTTTTTAACGATTTTTCTTACACATAACTAATAAAATATTATATAAACCGCATGGGAATTTTTCAATAGTCACATGCAAACAACACTGCAATTATTTTAATAATTTAACACTAATCGTAATTATAATGTATTTCAAAGATATGAGATGATGATAATGCAACTTATAACAATCAACTTCATATGATGGATAAATCGTTACAATTGTTGGAATCAGTCGTTATTGATGCCGATATTAAAATATAACATATTTAATTAAATGGAATAAAAAAAGGCAATTATGCATTTTAAAGGGCACCGCACCGATGAGTTTAACCTTGACATATGTTGTCAAGGTCATGATTCTGAGTGATCTGTAACAGGTTTTAGGTCGTCCTTCGTTAAAAAGTTATTAAGTAAAAAAACTGTAAGAAACAATTTATTTCTGCTATGTATAATATTAAAAATTATATATTATTACTATTAGTTTCTGAAGTAGATTTAAAGGTCTAATTTGTATAATAAAACTTTCTATTTCTATAAAAAATTTTTTACTTTAAAATACAAGGGAGCGACCTTCGCCCCATCCCTCCTTCCTCCCCGCTTCAAGAGCGCACGACTTTCACGCAAAGTTACTTTAACCTTACCTTGATCTTGACATTTATTGTCAAGGTCATAATTCTGAATAATCTCTAGCGGATTTTAGATCAGACTATCTCCCCTCCCCCATTCCAGTAGAAAAGACATTATTTTTCAAAGTTTTTTTGTTAATAACTTTTTAATAAACAGTGACCGCCATCTGAAACCTGCTGGAGGTCACTGGTGATCATAACCTTGACAACATATGTGTGTTGACATATCAAGGTCAATGTCACCGGCGCAGTGTCTTTTAAAGCATAATTATCGAAAAATATGCATAACGTAATTTTACTAATAATTTTCAAATTTAGTTATTTTTTGGATAATAAATATTAAAACGTTAACTTAATAGAGGTGTAAAGCATGTGTGCTCGTTATTATATCAGGATTTAAACTGAAGGAAATTATAATCGTGAACTTTAGTGTTCTCTATAATGTTATGAATCATAATATTGTTAAAAATATAAATTAGATATTGTTTAAGAAAGATATATGTTTTTTATCTGAAACTTCTATATTCATGTGAAGATTAAAATCATTCTTCTGCCGTTTAATGTGTATCATTTTTCTTTTTTTATAGTTGCATTCAGAATCCAAAATTGCCACATTATTCCAATCAAATTCATGATTGTGATGCAACCTATGGTTAGTTATTACTGACTGAGAATTAGTAGACGTATTTCTATGGATATGATTTCTATGTTCAGTCAATCTATAGTTTTCAACTGTCTACTGGTTTGTCCAACATAGCAATCAATCGACTGGTATCCAGCTGCTTAACTGACATGGGATTACATGAAAGAGTGAATCATTTATGAGAATTTATATAATTATTTTGTTGTAACACGATACTGAATATGGCTAATATAGCCATAATGCTATATATGTATATATGTTTGTAATATTGAATTTATGTAATATATAATAGCACAATAACTATAACGCCAATTCTCATTAGCCCTTTATCTTATTTAGTTTATTTATTTGCATTTGCATTTTTTGGGAATTTGTTTCTATTATTTTTTGTTTAATTTACGCTAGCTGAAGATATACGTGTATCATATCACTCGTTTTTCGAGTTTAAATATATATTTGGTTTTTACACTATTATACTACTTAAGAATTTGATTAAATATAAGAAAATTTATCTTAAGAGCAAACTCCATTTAACATTTTTTAAATATTGTCTACATAATGATATTGTTCCACTATATTATCCACTTATATGAAATTCATAATTTTCACTTAGATTTATGTCACAACACTTCTAGATCAAAATTAAATTATACTATGAAAAAAGCACATAAAAAAATTATTATGATTGGAACTAAGCGATACTTATAGACATATTATTCTCAAGCACAAGTCTTTCACCTTGTACGCAAAATTGATCACTTGCTAGCTATACATTTTTTCCATCTTTGTGGCAATAAGTAGACGCGACGATAAAACAATGGTCTTTTGAAGCAATCCATTTATTGATTCATCCATTTTCGCATCTCTTCGTAATTTTTGAAGTGTGTATCCATCAAGCCGTGCTGCATCGATACGCTGAGTGCGGGAGAACTTTCCACTCAAGCTGCATCAGTGTTTCCTTGACAGCTTTTGCAATGTGTGGTCAAGCGTTGTCGTGCAAAAGCATAACTTTGCGTCGATTGGTAGCTACCGCTGGACTTTTTTCCAGAACAATGCTTCATTCAGACGGTTCAATTGTAATTGATCCCCCGTGATACTTTCGTTCGGTTTGAGTAGCTCATAGTAAACGACGCCTTGCATATCCTATCAAATGCAGAGCATTGCTTTGTGGCCATAGATATTTCGCTTTGGTGTAGATTGTTGGCCAGGATCTACCCATGACTTTTTGCATTTGGGATTATTAAACTAGATCCATTTTTCATCGCCAGTCACAATGCGCCACAAAAAACTTTTTTTTTGTCTGGCGAGCTAAGAAATAGGGATGTTTAAGCGATTCGCAATGGCATTTTCGGTTAATTCATGTGGTATCCATTTTCCTTACTTTTGAATCTTTCCCATTGCATGTAGACGTTTGAAAACAGTCATCGGAGTAATATTTAATGCTGCAAGATAATTCTTGGAGCGTTTGAGCTGCGTTTTTGTCCAATAATGCTTGCAATTCGGTGCCTTCAAACTTTTTCGATTGACCTGAGCATTATTTATCATTCACATCATAATCACTCTTAAATCGTTGAAATCATTTTTTTGGCATGTTTCTGATAGAACATAATTACCATAAGTTTCGACAAGCATTTATGAGCTGCAGCTGCAGTTTTTTTCAAATCAAAGTAATGAAACAGCATATGTCGAAAAAACAACTTATTATGTTCCATGTTTAATAACAAAAAAAATGGCACTGTTCGCTTAAATGAATCTTTTTGCACTGAATTTTATTGACAAATATCTAACCTCTAAAATGCAGCCAGCTTCAGATGTTAAAGTAAATTACATCTACAACTAGCGTCATTTAAATATAAAAACCGCCGAAACTAAGTTTAGTACCTAATATATATGGCTCCTCGGAAAAGGGCAGTCAGTTAATAAAATTTTTTTGAACAGTCATAAGTGGAATTCAAGATCAGTCGACGAGTTTAAGTGCGGAGTTCTCGACTCCTCAGTACAATCCAAGAAAATTCAGTAGTCCATGTTAAAGATCTGTCACCCTTAGTTAAAAGGCATCACTGAGACATCATTGAGACATCACCAGGGACTCCCGGTATAGTTCGCCACTACTTTCAGCAAATAGTAAGAACAAATTTTTCTCTTTTTTTTTTATATTACTTTAATTTCAAAATTATATGACCATCAAAATTCTCTTGCTCTCTTATTCCTCCTTAATCTTCTCTCTCTTTAATCACAGATACATTCAGCCTATCCTTTCTTCTAACAAATTACTTAAGCGGTAAAACGCTTCAAATAATTCACCTCTTACTTTCCTCTGAATTACTTGAGCAGTAAAACGCTTCAAGTGATTCACCTTTTTCTCTACTCAGAATTACTTAAACGGTAAAACGCTTCAAGTAATTCATCTCTTTCTCTATTCAGAATTACTTAAACGGTAAAACGCTTCAAGTAACTCTTCTTTTCCGTATTCACAGTTACTTAAGCGATAAAACACCTTAAGTAATCCATGGTTATTCTCCCTAGAACCAAATCATAACTCCTGGAAAATCTATCTCTCCTTCCCTTCTCTTCGGAATTATCTTTTCCTTTTACATTCTTCTAATTATTCATCATGAGCACTAACGAGAGAAAATTTTAATAGATGGTCTGGCGGAATAGACACAGAGCAGGACGCAAGAAGCTCGAGGAACTCAAAAGAGCTAAAGCCTCTATTATTTTGAGGACCGGGCAGTTTATCTCCCCTCAAGCCCGTCGTCAACTTAAAAGGGCTCATTTGCGCCAAAAATATCGAGATCAAAGCTCCCCTGACATCCCTTGATAGACCTTATCTTCGACAACCTAACCGATAGTTCTTCTAGTAATACACCTCCAGATCCTTCCTTAGATTTTGAATTCCCTTCCCTCTCCTATTCTCCTACCCTCGATAATTTCCAAAGCTCAGAACTTTCTGCTCCCTCTCACTCTCCAATCCCTCCGGAAGATAACGCATGATGAGATATACCAATTACTTGAAAATCTCATCGAACTTATAAGAAGTTCCTCTCCTACTCCTTAATATACAAACTCACACAGACACCTATCACATTTTTCTGTAGCATCGATTTCTATAAAAACATCACATGTATCACATAATTATTGTAAACTGTAAAGCGTACATCCAAAGCTATATACATATATAGTTATCTATATACATATAATATATAGTTATATATATATATATATATACGTATATATATGTATATATGTATTTTTTTATACAAATATTTAAGCAAGATTAGCGTTTATAATGACATACACTTAAATTAAATAAACATATATATA
>NW_017305977.1:1822656-1841553 GCF_001594115.1 Trachymyrmex septentrionalis | reverse complement strand
TATCGCACTTCGTTGTTCCATAATTTCAGACATTTCAAAAAACGACAAATCACTTTTTACGTGCTTACAAACAGACGCTTATCTCAAACACTAATGACTATTTTGACGTGTACCTTGGCGCATTCTGTCACTGACAGAATTGCCAACTTCAAAATAAATTCGGTTGTCCCTATCGGAAACCCTGGGAAATTTAAATTTGAAATTATCGATACTTTTTGATCACAGTAGTATATATATATATATATATATATATATATATATATAAATGATTGTCTAAATATTATTTTGACACCCTTCCGATTCGCTGTGTTTTGACAAAGATCGTATAAGTCCAATCCCTAGTCAAAAGGATTAAATTCCTTGACCTAAAAGAGGATCGATGGATGCACAATCTCGAATTGGGTAATAGCATCGCGTATCAATGTTGACCCACATTTGGGACATAATCAAGTGCTTCCGACTTGTGACACCCGTCTCAGTGCGATAACCGCAAGAACAGTGTCAGTTGCGTCCTTCCTTGGCTCCCTCCTAATTCCTTCTTCCCATCGAAATAAAAGAAACTGGACAGAAACGTTACAGTACGTGGAGCATGGACGTAACAGTATCAATCATGAACTTTTATCTCTAGGATGGAAAGTGAAAAGTGAAAAATTTCTCCATTAATGGTAAAAATTTTCACTTTTCATTTTCCATCCTAGGGATAAAGTTTCAGAATAACAATACATATGTCAAAGTTAATAAAGATCCTACTAAAAAGATTATGATCTTCAAAAGCCAAAACTTGCTAAGTAGCAGTAAGTCCCCCTTTAATTTATATATTTGTATATTTATCGCAAAGCCTAACCCAATGCAAAATCATAGTGCCACGCTTAAACCGCCCCCACAAGGGTTGGCTTAGAAGCCGGCCCTACCGTGAAACACGGAGACTCCTGGACCAAGCGTACCAGGAGTATTTTGAAACTTCTCGGAATCAGAGTCACCCACGCATCGCCTCCACATCTTCGCCATTACCGACTTCGCTGGCTCTACCAATTAACCAAGACGCGTTAGAGGCGATATCTTATCCTTCTCCTTTACCTCTTCCTCGATTTCCATCTTCTGCGTTTTCAGACGCTCTGACGGAGCGAATCTTCCCTAATATCCCACCTCCAACTCCCGATTTTTCCCTCCATCACCTCGACCATTGTCACCGCCTGACTCGATCTCGAGCATACAGTTTCTGGAAAAGTTTCCCGCTCCTCCACTGCGAAACAAATTCCTTATTCGTCCAGATGATTTTTTTAAGTCCTTAATTAACCGATTTCCACGTGCAATACAACTTCTCTCGCCAGATGCCTACATAATTGGTCCCGATTATTTGACCCAGAAGAAATTCATAATGTCATAACTAGCCAGCCGCCTCATGTTCACATCGCAGTACTCCTCCCGCGACTACTCGTCTCTTATCTCGTTCCCGTAAATTTCTTTTATAATCTCTTTCCCCTTTTCTCCGTCATGAAATGTACTAATTTCTGTATCATCTCTCCGTTCACACACACACGAGCGCACGCAGATGGCAGACTCACGCTCGCTTATGATCTACGTTTGGTAAAAACATGTATACTAGTGTTTTATGTAATTAATTAACAATTCTGCGATTAATGATCTAAGCTATAAAATTTTGCAATGTACATACAACAGTTTATAGTAATTAGTTATAAAAAATAAATACTACAATAAGATTAATTAAAAATACAAGATTATTCAAGACTATTAGCTTACTCTTATAACATGTTAAAATAATAGTTACCAATGCAGATGTAACCGAATGTACAACTCTTGTTAAAAGACTAGATTTCTCTTATAATATGTTAGTCGCAAACACAGATATGTTTACTTTCAAAATATTGTATATTAGTTAATACTAAGAAATTTTTGGGTTTATAATAAACTAGAATACTTTTAATATGTAATGCCTGTCTCAATTTCTATTTATTTTAGAATCGTAAGACTTCGTACTGACTCCCACCCTTCGTCAGAGATTGCATGTGGTCCCGAGTTATAAGAATTAAGTTCCTTGACTCAAATTCGGATCGACTGCATTGCTCGTCGAAAACAAATGTTATAACATCCCTTCAGGACGTTGACCCATATTCCAGAGCTATAAAAGGTACGTTCGCTCCATCCCCTTCCCACGGATGCATACAAGACAAAGCTTCTGCTCTAACATCCTTCTATGCTCCATCCTTCTTATTACTTCTTTCTTTAAACCTATCCACACATATGACCAAAGCTTGGACGTAACAGTTTATTTATTTGCGTTTGCAATTTTTGGAAATTTGTTCTTATTATTTTTTGTTTATACCTAATTATGTTATTCTAATACTTGATAAAAGACTTTAACTATAAAATCGTACATAAATCACAATATTATCAGTCGATTTTACTCTGAGGTTATGTCGAAATTAGTGTACAACAGCGGTTGAGTAATGTTACATCCAGCGGACTCCCACGACTCTTTTCTTTTGTGGAGAAATCTGGAATTCGTTGAAATAAAGAAACAGCTGCAAATAACGAACAAGTTGAGCGTTATAGTTTAGAGAAGATCTAAAAATTTTCTTTTCCCACACTAAAAACTAAAACGAAGAATCTAATATCTCCTCCTAAAGTCGCTCCGAGATCAACTAAAAATCGGTGCACGTGCACGAGCGGCGGGACCAAAAAGACACCGAGTTTGTCCCCTCGGACACTGCGGCTAAAATAATAATAAATATATCATTGGAAGCGTAAAACCGGCGCCAAGATACTTTTTAACAGTCAAGTCGCGGACGATTCTCATGAATCCGTGATCACAAAATCTAAGAAGCGACACACGATGTTCAGGATAGATTCTGGGTGGTCTCGTGCCTACGCTGCACGAGCGCTTCCTCGATGTACTTCACGTACGTTTTTCTCATACATTTTAAAATCATAAAATTAAGGATGGCACTTTCCCACACTACAGACGCCGGTCAACATCCTTTCTTCCCCAAAATCTTGACCAATCCGAGAGCAAAGAAAAATCTTATCACTAGTTAACGAAACTTATTCCACCAATCCGAACTTGAGTAATCGGGAGTGATTAGTATAAAAACCGCAGTTTCGCGGCCCTCAGTATGATTTTTCATTGAGTTTTTGAAAGCTATAGTTATATCAAGACCTTTGAAAAAGGCTTCATTCTCAAAGCCTTTTTCTCAATGTAACTTAGTAAAATCATACTATAATATCAACTTAAGACCAACGGCACTGACTGACCGGAAAAATTGACAAAGTGGACCTGACGCCCAGCATCCCACAGTTGACGATATCCTCTCCGACGGTCTCTTGGGCATCCTAAATATCGCTATCGCCAAGTAGTAAGTCTTTGATTTCGTTGCAGTACACTGGGTGGTCTCTCTTTAAAGACAACCAAATTTTTAATGCGTTTACGCATTTCGTTCGTCATCATCACTTAGTGGGGATTAATAATGCGCGTCAACTCATCGCCCATGTCCACTCTAATACTGCGGAAAACTCTCGAGAACAATCTCCGCTAATTCAAGCATTGGCCTAAGAACAGACTCCAGTCGTTCAGTCTCCACCCTCGATTCTATCACCGCTACTAGAAATTTCTTACTCCCCTGTCTCCAATGTGTCGTCAGACTTTTTCGATGCCCTCTTCCCGTCCAGTCCTCCCCCTGTTTCACATCTGATATCACCACCCCCGATTGAAGAATTTCCCATCTCGTATATCACCCCCCTCAATTCCTCCTGTTCAAACTGACGCTTACTTTCTCGCTAGTCACCTTCCCTTTCTCTTTCATAATGTCTATCAATTGTTGAAATACATATCCTACTTTATTCCTTCTACTAACGACCGGGTGATAGTCAGCATTGCAGGATCCACTTGCCTTTTTTCAGACGCCATACCATCCCCATATATTCCCATCGATCCTCTTTCCCTCCAACATATGAGTCTACATAAATTTTTCCCTTTCCTTCCAAACTCTCCGCACTCAAAATAATGCCAGTATTGTACACAACTCTTTTTTCACATACACACACACACACGCACAAAAATCCGTACGATATATTAGGTCTATAACTTGAAACCCGTCCTCTAGCAGTAAACAGCTTTAGCTTTACCAATCGTCAATTGTAATTGGCTGAACAAAACATCATTTATAGTTTTGATCTCTGTTAATAGTATCCAGTATATATTAAAATTTGTGACAACAACATAGTTGTTTACTGCGAAGAAAATGTCTGAATTTCAACCAAATAAGCATCATTTGCGCGAAGCTTTGCTTTTCTGTTTCGATTTAAAGAAAACTGCTGCTGAATCTCATCAAATGCTTGTTGAAGCTTATAAGGAACTTGCTCTATCTGAAACAATTTGCAAGGAATGTTTTCGACGATCCAAACTTGGTGATTTTAACAAAGATAAAGAACGTCCAGGCCAGCAAAAAAATTCAATGATACAGAAGTGCAAGCATTGTGGATAAAGATCCATGTCAAATACAAAATCAACTTGCAGAAACGTTGAATGTTACTCAACCAGTCATTTCCAAGCCATGGAAAAGATATACAAGGAAGGAAGATGGGTATCATATAAAAGAAAGAGACATCGGAAGGTAAAAACTATCTTCAAAATACTGCTTGCTAGGCAAAAAAGAAAGAGGTTGCATTGAATTGTGACTAGCAATGAAAAGTAGATTTATTCCGATAATCTCAAATGCCGAAAAACTATTTACGATCTAGGCGAATCATCGACAACGACATCAAAACGCAATATTCATAGAAAGAAGGCCATGCTCTGTATTTGGTGGAACCAGAAGGGTATGGTTTATTATGAGATACTGAAACCTGGTCAAACAGTCACAGGAGATCTCTACCAACAACAAATGATCCATTTGAGCCGAGCATTGCGCGAAAAACGATCAGAATATGAGACAAGACAGCATAAAATGATCTTGCTTTATGACAACGCTCGACCTCACGTCACTGTCAGGGAAACATTGGAAGTACTTCGCTGGGAAGTGCTGTCCTATGTGGTCCTTATTCACCAGACTGTGCCCCTTCCAATTATCACTTGTTTCGGTCGATGGCACACGCACCTGCAGAGGAACATTTCAACTCTTATGAAAGCGTCGAAAAATGGGTCATTAACTGGATAACCTCTAAAGATAAGTCATTCTTTCGCCATGGGATCCACTTATTACTAGAAAGATGGAAAAAAAGTCATATCTAACAATGGCCAATACTTTGATTAACGAATTAATGAATTTTTTTTATTTGATTCTTAAATAAAGGCTTAATTTTTGCAAAAAAAGGCGGGTTTCAAGTTATAGACCTAATATTTCAGAATAAAGAACCAAAGACCGAAAGCCAGAGCATACGGACATACTGGCATATCTGGCGTTAAAGGGCGCCTTCGCAGTACACTGACTCAGTTCGAGCCTTTTAAATTAAAAGTACTAGCGGAGCACGAGTTGAGGTTTCCACTTCGTCCTCCATTCGACCCCCAGTTCGTTAGAAGCCTAAAGACGAAGCGAAGTGCCTCCTGATTTGCATCGGTCCTTTCCCATAGTTCTCTTGCAGTCCGGAGCCTGGACACGACCAAATCGATCTAATAATTCGGTTCCTGTTGCGTTCATCCCCTCAGTTCCATTCATATGGAACTTGAACAGAAACGGCTTTAATATTTAATGTACAAGGTGTATTTTAAATGGAAAATGCAAACCTTTCGTTGCTGTGACGCGGCTTCCCGCAAATCCGTGATTTCTAACGATAGTAAACGAGTGGGTACTGAACCTTCCTTCGAATACGCTAAATAATCTAACGTTTTCCCTACGTTCACTGTTAAATCTGTCATGATAGCGATAAGGACTTGTAGATATTTATCTAAATCTTCTCGTTGCATATATATATCGAATTACATTTCCATTTTTCTCGTAACATTAAATAAATTTTCATTATAGGCCGTTGCCTTTTCGAGACTACTGATGTGTCTAATAGTCACATTTAATATTTTTAATTGATGCTTCGCTGCATGCTGTAATACCTGTTGGTTATCTTGAAGTACTATATTTGTAGTTGCTCATTTATTCGCTGTGCATCGTCAGCATCCATTGTACCGACAGTGTTTTGCGCCTATGGCATTTATTAACCCCCTCTTATTTGTATTGGAGTTGTATAATATTTTTAACTGTTCTAGCGATGCAATAAGTTGGATATTTTTCTTTTCTAATATCCGCATCATATTCGCGCATATTTGTTGCGCGTTTTTGGCGATGACTTTTCCATATCGCTTTTCCGTATTTCTTAAATATTCTTGAAGCTGCTCAAATCGAGTCCTAAGAGCAGTAACATCTATGGTAATTTGATTACGAGTTTCCATTCTGATTCCTTCATCAACCCGATTTCTTCGAAATATATACCGGGTGTATGACGGAACGGTTCCCAACGGTATGTTGGTGTTGGTTCAGGTGTCGTTCCATCCATATAACTCCACACAAGCAATATCCTAAGATAAGGATTCATATTACTGTTCGATGAATCCTTACCTTGCTGTACTGTTTAGTTTGCTTCTTAACTTAATTATTTATTTTATTCAGTGCTCTCTTAGTCGTGCCAGAGCTAAGACTGAGATTAAGAATTTGTGCAAAATGCAATGTTTGCGATGCAATTCATGCTTTGCGCCGTCTACGTGCGATGACTGCCTTCGCAGTTATTGGTTACAGGCACACGAAGCGCGTGTCAAGTGCGTGTGTGCACAGGGCGGCGAATCGTGGCGGAGATACCATCACCCTATCGGCCCTAATATAAGTATCTCATTATTTCTTATCTAACTTATATTATTATGCTTACTTCTAACTTGTCGGTTTTCTGCTCTAACTATCCGCTTAATGCTCAATAAATGGTTTTATTCGGTTCGCGTGTACGCGTATTACAAGGTGCGTCCCAAAATTTTCCGAACTTTTGAAATAAAACAACAACGGTTTACTTTTTTTTTCAAATTCAAATTTGTTTATTCAAAGTAGTCCCCATCGGACTCAATACAACGTTTGGCACGATCTAAAAGCATTTCGAATGAGTGTTTTATGTCGTTCAAAGGTATGTCCTTCAGAATAGTGGTACAAGCCCTTTGGATGTCTTCTACGTCCACATACCGCTTTCCTTTCATGGACAAATGCATTTTGCCGAATAGGTAGAAGTCACAAGGTGCCATATCAGGTGAATACGGGGAATGGTTGATTGTTAAAATGTCATTTTTAGTCAAAAAATCAGTGACAAGTGTCGAACGGTGAGATGGCGCATTATCGTGTAACAAGCGCCAACTTCCTTCTTCGCGATATTCTGGCCGAATACGACGAATGCGGTGCACCAAACGCTTCAAAACGCTTACATAGAATACAGCATTAACTGTTTGGCCTGCTGGAACGAATTCTTTGTGCACAATACCCTTGGAATCATAAAAACAAATGAGCATTGTCTTCACTTTTGACTTCTCAAAACGCGATTTTTTGGGTTTTGGGTCGTTTCGCGCCTTCCATTCCGCGCTTTGACGCTTGGTTTCTGGATCGTATTGAAAACACCACGTCTCGTCACCAGTAACAATGCTATAAAGGAAGTTTTGGTCCTTTTTGGCTTCCTTAATAATGTCCTTTGAATGTTGAATTCGAAGCATTTTTTGGTCGTCAGTCAACTTGTGTGGAACAAATCGTGCACAGACTTTTTGTAGGCCCAAATGTTCGGTCAAAATGCGATAAATCGTTGATTTGGGGATGTTCAATTCCATTTCCATGTATCTCACTGAAGATTTTGGCTCATGCTTGATGAAATTACTCACAACTTCGATTTTCGTTAATTGTCGATTTTGGGCGACCTGTATGTGCGTCGTCATTTATGTCCTCACGACCGTTCTTGAATCGCGTATACCACTCATAAACACTGGTACGGGCTACACAATTATCACCATAAACTTGTTTCATCAAATTATGGGTTTCGGTAAATGTTTTACCAAGTTTAAAACAAAATTTAATATTGGCTCTTTGTTCGAAGTTCATTCTCGTACCGATGTATACAACATACTGACACTTGAGACGCCATAACTTCGTTTCCACTGAACCAAATGTCATGAAATTTTCACTGGAAGTCAGGTAGGAATGTACCTTTCAAACGCGCAATCGAACACACAGATGGCGCCACCCGACCTATCCCTATTGAAAAAGTTCCGAAAATTTTGGGACGCACCTTGTAGTCTTCATCCAATTTTTATTGTGTAGTTCACATCGTTATGTTTTTTTTACTGTATAGGGACCTATCCATTTCGATTCTAGCTTCTTTTCTCGGCCTCTTTTTATCGTCTTTTTTTTCGTCGTAGAGTAGAACCGTATCGCCCACTTGAAAGGTTTTTTCTCGACTCGTTTTGTTGTATTGTTTTTTGGTCTGAATTTTGACTTGCTTTACATTCTCTTTCGCCACCTGACTCATCACGCGAAGTCTTTCTCTCAGCTCTTGTACGTAATCATCATACGCGTAAGTCGGTTTCAGAGATTGTAATAGAGCGTTTGATATGGTTGGTTGATAACCATATATAAGTTCAAACGGTGTATATCCTGTGGCGGTGTGTGGGGTAGTATTATAGGTGAACATGGTATAGGATAACCATTCATTCCAGTTTGTCTGTTCGTTATCGTTTATATAGTGTAAATGTTCCGCGAGAATTCGGTGTGAACGCTCTAACGCATTGTTACTCTCAGGATGATATGCTGTTGTCTATATTTTCTCGCACACACACACACACACACACACACACACACACACACACACACACACACACACACACACACACAAAATCTTTAAGAGTTTACACACATTCTTAAATACTTCGGTCGTAAAATTGGTACCTTGATTTGTAAGGATTTTTTTGGATATTCCATGCTCCATTATTATTTTTATAATAAATGCTTTGACAATCGTTGACGCCTCTTGATTCTTAACCGATATCGCTTTGCTAAATTTTGTCAGGCTATCTTGAAATGTCAGGATATATTTATTTCCTTCGAGCGTAATCGGCAGTGGTCCTTCTATGTCAATATGGGCGCACTTTTCAAAGGGTTTTTCGGGTGTATCCGTTAATACGAGAGTACTTGTCGGGTTATAGTTTCAAATTATATAGAGACATTTTCATCTTTTAACTCAATTTATTTTTCTGACAAAATTCGCATTTACTAATATAATTTTCGACATCCTTCATAATGCCACGCCAGTCATGTAGCAATCTTATTCTTTTTATCGTTCATGATACACCCCCCTGCGGGTGCATCATGATATTCATATAGTATTTGCTGTGTCTCTTCCTCCGTATATTCCTTAGATGCCCTCATCTTCATTTTCCTCTACTTGGACATTATGTACATGTTCGTCGTTCCGGATTGGATTTCGACTCAGAGTATCTGCGTTAGTATTACCTTTACCAGCCTTATGTATGATCTTATAATCATACTCTTCTAATTTTAATCTCCAGCTCATTAATCTCGAGCCTGGATCATTCACGTTGAAAAAGCCAGACTAATGGTCTGTGATTCGTTACAAAGATCATACCGTATAGATATGGGCGAAAATATTTTACAGCCCAGATTATTGCTAGTAATTCCTTCTCTGTAGTGTTATAATTTTGTGCAGCTTTATTTAATATTCGGCTCGCGTAAGCAATCGAACAGTCTTGACCTACGGGGGGAGGGGGGGTCTTGTGATAATACAACTCCAATTGCAAGATCCGATGCGTCAGTGATTCCAGGAATTTTCGAATAAAATCCGAATAATTTAATATAGGTACTGTTGTGAGTTTCGCTTTTAATAATTCGAATGCATTCTGTTGTTCCATTTTCCAATCAAATTCCAATCGAATCGCAACTCCCTTTTTGATCTTGTTAGAGACTTGTTAGAGGTCTTGCAATTTTTGAAAAGTTCTCAATGAATTTTCGATATATCCGGCCAATCCGATAAACGATTGTATATCCTTAATTTTTTTCGGCACAAAAAATCTTTCACAGTGCTTAATACTACTTGGATCTGGACGTATTTCCTTTTTCGGTTATTATATGTCCGATAGTATTGCTTCCTTTTGTAGAAACTCGCACTTGTCGGGTTGTAGTTTCAAATTATATTTACGTAATCGTTGCATTATTTCGACAAGACGCTTATTATGTTCCTCTAGGCTTGGTCTGTAAATTACTATATCATCTAACCTACACGAGGCATCTCAATCCTTGTATTCCCGCTAGTATTGTGTTTATGAGCCTTTGAAAACCGTCACGAGCGTATTTCTTAACCCGAACGGCATTCGATTAAATTCATAATGTCCGTGCGAGGTAGAGAGGGCAGTTTTATTTTTGTATTTCTCACTCATAGAAATTTGGTAATATCCCGATGCTAAATCCAGTGTGGAAAAAAATTTGGCGTTTCCTAACTGGTCTAAAATACCGATTATGTTTGGTAGAGGAAATGAGTCGCCTATGGTTAATTCATTAAATTTTCTGAAATCTACCACTACTCTAAGTTTTGGTTTCCTTGAAACGTTGCTCTTTTTTGGAACGACCATAGTGACACGTTCCACTAACTCATGCTAGGACGAACAATATCATCTTGTAGCATTTTCCTTATTTGTTGGTTCACATCTTTCTTATGTTTTTCTGGCAACCATTATATGCGATAAGATCGCACATTTACGGGTGCACTATCGATGCTCGTATTAATTTCATGCGCTACCGCTGTTATATGTGTTAATAGATCTCTTTCTAAGTGAAAAATATCATTAAAATGCTCGCATATCTGCTCGACGGTTTTCTTTTCTTCTATATTTAGATGCTCGGTTCTTATCTGCGTTTGTACATTGCCGCGTATCGAGTTGCATCATGTGCTGGTATTTCATGGCACGGTATTTCCATAAAGGACTTCGGGAGATGACAATAAACAGCTTTGTAGTTTAGAGTAGAAATATATTTAAGTTTTACACATAACACCAGTGCTTATTTTATCACAATTCACTTAGCACTATTCACGTCGCGGTAGATACTGTTACAATTTTTTAGATGATAGGCGACGAGTTTCTTTCAAATTTCTGACCGATGACCATATTCGCAGTCGTGTATAGCTTGATTTTCGCGATAGTCTTGGCCTTTCCGCGTTGGCCCATCAGCATTCCGCTTATCGGACGAGGACAGCTTCCGCGCAACTTCTGAGTCTGCATTTATTAACAATTACAATTTACATATATTCGTTTACAATTTATATTCGCTCAGGGTCTTCTTTTATATTAATTATTTAAAAGTATATTTAACAAATTGGTTTCGGTAATCATTTATTTAACCGTTTATATTTCTGACACGTGGCGCAATCGTCACTTGTGCAATTAACACTCGTGACAATCGTTGTATCGAAATTTTATATCGTGGTGTCTGCGTGTACTCTATCTTTTTCCGACTTTCTGTAAAACGGTTCCAAGCCCCGCGGACAAGCACGAGGTCGCGCCATGTTGGTGATAATACCATAACCGTCTCCTATCTCGACTGTCAAGGCGTCGAACTATTCGCGCGATTTGCGAGAAATATTCTTACGTGGCGTGAGCTCGCCATTAAGAGTAAACGTAATTAATACGCACCGCGTAGGGCGTATCGAGGTCTATGCGAAGCTAAAATAACGCATTCCGATTGAATATTATCGCCGTGATCTTGTCAATGAATACAAACAAAAATCGGAGATTAATCAAATGTATATTTTGTTATTTTTATTATTACTAATTATTGTGTGGTTCATTGCTGTCGCCCATTCACTTCTCCAAACATTCCTCTATCCTCGACCACGAACTGCCCCCTCTCCCATTCCCGAGGCTGAGCTACCGGTTACGAATACTGTCGATGTTCGCAGTTCGTTGGAATATCGTACAGAGAATATACCGAATGATTTTGAGAAAGAATAGCACGTTCACTCGTGCCTGACGCCCAACTCGGTTTCGAGATTTTGCGTTACCCTTAAGAGTGGCAGCGTGAAGACACATTTCTGTCGCGTTTCTTTTGAAGTTACACGCAACCTGATTGTAGAAGAAAAAATATTGGCTGCAAACGCGCGGCGAAGTTGCGCTACGCTCATGAGTGCGGTTGCAGATCATAGATGATTATTATGATAATTTGTAATCACATCCTGCGACAAATTTGCTTTGTCTGTAAAAAGTATTGATACCTTAAAATTGGGAAAAGTACACTGTTGCAAGTACCACTGAGCAAAAATTACTCGTGATGGATAATCCACTGGTAAGAAAACTTGTATATGATAAGAATGCAAAAGAGCTTTGTTTAATACCCTCCATACAGTTGAGAAAGAAACGTTTTGCATTTCTAATGCGATCTGTCTCGTACTAAGTCTTCGATTTTCTGTGACTCGTTTAATCACTTGCTCTTCGATTGCAATTGCTCGAATGGTTCTGCTTCGTCCTCGATTAATTATATTGGATAAGAAAGATCCTGTTTCCCTAAGTCGATAGACGGAACTGGAGGCATTTTTAGCAAGGTATCGTCTTTGAGGGAAGATTTGTTGATAGAGATGTTAAGCTTCTCTGCAGTTTCCATTAGCTCGTCCATACATATAATGGATATCTGCCAATTCGATGTCAGAATAGGCTGCCATGTTGATGAATACTATTTTTCACTCTTAAATGCTTAAGGGGTTACATTACTTTAAAATTTTGAAAAAATCGAAAAAAATTTTTTTTGTTTAAGTGATAGTTTATACATGTGAAAATATAACTCCACTAGTTGGAATGAAAAATTTGACGTATTTATAATGATACAGCTGATTCTTTGAAATGCGATTCTGAAGTGCGAGTTAAAGTGCTGATTCTTTGAAGCAGTAAAAGAGGCTCGCAGTCTTAAAATCAGACAAAAAAGAGACTGAAGAGCCTTGTATCAATGTTTGAAGGACAACTCTATGGCACAGGCATTGCTGATTAAAAGTGATTTATTTTTATATAGAATCACATTGGAAAACTTTAAACACGTTTTTCTCAAAACGACATTTTTCGAATCGGTGCACATCGTAACTTCTACAATTTTTATTCAATTCACTTGAAATTTGCAGAGAATCTTTTTTGTTAGTTATCTAAAGAAGTACATAGCGATTTTGTGATTAGTTAAAAACTATTATTGTTATTAACATTTCTGTTCAAAATTTTTTAGCCAAAAATGATACTTCTTTTTCAAATGTTCACCATTTTCACAAAAAAGCATATTTTTGAAAACTTCTACGTACTTCTTTAATAAAATGTTATGTAAAAAATAAAAATTCTTGGTTTTTTGTTCTAGATCAAACCGTTTCGTCGTAATCGTGTTCACCGATTGGGCGTTTGCTGAAAACCAGTTTAATTGAATCGGCAGTGCCGCCATTTTTTTCGAAAAAATTTAAAAAAATTTTTCCTATACTTCAATGCATGTATAATAAGCATCTATTTATAGATTTTTACTTGATCATTTTAGATTTATACTTGATCATTTTCGCAAAAAAAGTTTCCAAAAATAGCTTATCTTTTTATGGTCCAAAAGTGGTGTAACTCTTTAAATAAAGACTGATTCCAATTCCATACAGACCTATCTAATAACACTTTGTTTTTTTATTAACTGATAAACACTTTTAATTCATTCCATCCCAGATTAAAATTTACAACTGAAATAGGGAATAAGTTAAATTTTCTTGATGTTAGCATAATTAAAAAAGGAACTTTTCTTATTCATAATTGG
The DNA here is from genome assembly GCF_001594115.1 of Trachymyrmex septentrionalis. NCBI lineage: Eukaryota > Metazoa > Arthropoda > Insecta > Hymenoptera > Formicidae > Trachymyrmex > Trachymyrmex septentrionalis. The sequence continues at coordinate 1,827,760 of NW_017305977.1, read as the reverse complement.
TACCATAAACCTACTTTTTCTGGTCATTACTTAAATTATTATCCCAGACACCCTTTATGCCAAAAAATGGGAATCGTTGGTTTAATAGAGTTCTTTCTTTGTCTCGCCTTATTTATTATCAGGAGAATTTCGAATTAATAATTAAAATTCTTTTAAACAATGGATAGTCATTGAAACTTATATTCTCAGAAATAAAAAATAGGTTATCAAAAAAATTTAAACAGTGGAATGATCAGATTAACACATCTAAAGACAAGACAATAGACAATAAAGAAGATAAAATTAATCACAGATTTTTTACATTCCCCTTTATATCATTTTCATGAAAAAGATCAAAAAATTTCTTTAAAAAGAAATACCTTAATACATAGCATATAAGGGGATTAATAATCTTAGGGGATTCATAAGCGGTCATAAAAATGTTCATCCTAAACTGTCTTATACAGACATTATACATAAAATTGATTGCCCAGATTGCGAAGCATCGTATGTGGGCCAAACAGGTAGATGTTTGAAGACACGCATAAATAAACATAGAAATCATATTTTTTATTAATTTTACATAAATTAGAGTAAAAATACTCGTATAATTTTTTAAAAATTAAACAATGTAGTGGCTTATTTCGAATTTATAATTAGAATAACTTTAAATTAATATAATTAACATAAAATAATATAAATACTAAATAATATTCTACACAAATGTTTCGGCTTACAAAGCCTTGTTCAATATTAAAACGCAGAAATGCAATATTAAATTAACAAATCAAATAAATAATAAATACAATAAAAATTTAAAAAAAACCATTATAGTAAACCATTATAGTAAAGTGTAGTATATAAAGAAGTCAATCATCAAAAAGTATTATAACAGATTACAATAAGATAAGAAGATTTAAATACTTCAGTCAAGTAGATTACATTATGTCCCTCGATAAAATAATTTTGTCAAATTCCTTGGTTGAAATCGAGAATCCAATTTATCGTAGACTTGTATCAAACGATTTGAGAATTTATTATTTACAAGTATTATATTTTATGATATTCTATAGAATGAATAAATGTATTAAAATAATATATTATTAGTGTGAATAAGAGGTACAGAATCAAATAATAACTTACGTTAATTTATATAAAATACTGTAATTAAAACTCTCAATCAGAGAGTTGATCTGATCAAATACATTAAAAATTAGATGTTGACTGTTACTCGTTTGAAAATTGACTGATGTAATGTGTAGGTCAAATAAAAATAAGTCAATAAAATTGAATAAAAACAAAACTGTGAACAATTTATGTTCTCGTATATCGTTAAGTATGTTAAAATAAGAGTTATTCAATAACTCAGTATATTTCATTAAATTTAAACCGGTTTTTTTTTATTTTTTAATATGTATAATATCATTTCTGAAATATTTCTTTTACAATAATTTTTTTCAAAATCAAGAATATTAACGTTTTCCCATTTTTTGCGTTTTTACACTGAAAAAGGCTTTGTAAGCCGAAATGTTTGTGTAGAATATTATTTAGTATTTATATTCTTATGTTAATTATATTACTTTAGAGTTATTCTAATTATAAGCTCGAATTGCCACGACATTGTTTAATTTTTTGAAAGCACATAAATTGGAACACTACACAGCATTCTGTAATAACAAAACACAGAATTAGCCATCAGCATGAATTTGATTGGAAAAATGTCAAGATATTAGACGAGAAAAGAGTGCTTAATAAAAGATTGATTTCGGAAATGATTCATATAAAGCAACAGAAACAGAGTTTGAAAGAATGACACTTATTTTTTAGACTCACTATATATGAATTTGTTTGCGAAATCGTGACGTTGTTTTCCTTCTATTCTTATTTTTATTTTTATTTGAATAACTACATGACTTTATTATTTTGACTCTCATTTTAACTCTGACTGTCAACACCACAAGATCTTTACGTCGAGTTGTGAGAAACTAACATGTAAGTTAATAAAAATAAAATTCAGATAAATGATTTATAATTCTCTAATTTTTTGCTTTTCATTTTTCTTTTGAATGACTATATAGCAAATCTAACAATTTAATGAGCGATGTGACTTTATCTATAGACACAATGTATATGACACTATTTTTATTTTAAGTAAGTTTTTATAATATTCCGTATTATACAATATATATAAATCAAACTAAGACTCCTGATAATTCAAAGAACTGGAAAGGATACGGGCAATAGGAATCAAGCGTAGAAGATATATCTATGAAGTGTGAAACTTCTTTATTCACTAAAACGCGCTAACATGTTTCGGCTCACTTTTGGGCCCTCCTCAGAGACAACACAAATTAACATACATAAACTGTGAATAAAAATTATCCTATCATGGTGAGCTCCCCTACCTCGAGAATTTAAACGCCAAAAAGAGTGAAATAAAAAGAAAAAATAAAAAAGAAAAATAAATGAAAAAAGAAAATAATGGAATTATCGAAATAGAAAATATGAAAAACTAATTTATCAAAAACCTTAAGATTATAATTAATTATCCCGAAAATAATGTGGGACGAACGTATAGACAGCTGAAGTCACGAATTACGGAGCATAAGAACTACATCAAATGGAACACCTCTACTCGTAATGTCATAACGGAGTATCGATTACAAGAAGGCCATTCGATTGGGACAACGTTACAATATTGGACAAAGAGCCCCACTACAGGAACAGCTTATCGAAATCGTATGTGACATTGCGGATAGGCTAACACAATTAAAAATTTGCTGTTACAATCAAAAACTGGTTGCTGCAGTCATATAAAAATACTATGCCATATTTGCTATCTAAATTGTTGCAGTAATCAATCTTTTTTTTTAGTATCTTTTTTTTCATACAATTTAAACAAAAAATGTTTATAACTTGAAAAGAAAGCGTTTCTGAACATGTTATATGATTTTTTTCATCCTTACAATGAGTGGAAATGCTCTTAGAGTTTGACTATTTTTGAAATATTCTGTATAATTACATCACATTACAACTTATCCCAGGTTATCACAATTATATTTTAATTATTATTGTACATAATAAAAAATTTATTTCAAGACGTCAAAGAAACTGTTTAACCAAAAATTTATTTCAAGAGGTCAATATATGTATATGTTACTTTTAAAAGAATTTTATTAATCATAGAAATTTTTTAAACTTACTCTACTATCAAACATTACAATTATCTTTAATTTTGTCTGTAACTCTTTAATTATATTGGAAATTTCTAGCAATTTGAATATAATTTTGGCTTTTTAAAAGATGACAGCATTGAAAATCGTTATTCTTTTGCTCCATATGTACATAACAAACAAATAATAATAGCTAATCACATAAGTGGACCTTATTTAATGAGTATACTGTTTACAAAAAATTCTTACATTTATTTCAAAAAATTGATTTACTTTTTATTTTCCATAGCTGGGAAGTTGAATAATATTATAATGAATGATATAATAAATTATTACATTGTATATTGGTAAATGTTGCAGCGAATTGTTATAAAAATGGCTCCTACACACAAGTTTTGTTGTGTTAAACAAACGAGTTGCTATCGATTCCAATTCTTTTTTCCCTTTTTGTCTTCCTATGATACATCTTTTATATTTGCTTACCTATGCTACTGCAGATGTAAAGCAAGTTTTAAAGTAATAAATTAAAATAATAAATATAATTAATATAAATTTAAAAGTGGATCTTATTCAGTGCTGGTTTTAATTCCATTTAATTCGCCTGAAATATCTTAATTCCATTTAAAAAAGCGAAAATTATTGGCATATCTTTTTGCATGTCTATCTGGAAAAAAATAACGTGACCAAAATATGCCACCCTCGAACAGTTGCCCTTCAGAAAACACTTTTTTAAATTGTTTAATTTTTGAAATATTATAATATAATGTGAAAGTTAAAATGATGCACATTGTACATTTCTACATACATATGTATATGCGCGCGCACGTATGTAATATTTAAAAAAAGATTACATTATAATCCATATATATTGCTTGCGTTCGTCAGCTTCTATTATCCATTGACACACTAAATTGAATCTGGTTTGTCTTCTATAGTCTACATTGTGTTCGAAAAGATCAGAATAGAGTACATGTAAACGATCATTGACTCGATGAAATCTAAAGCTTATGTATCTAAATTGAATGAAAGAGATTTAGTTATATTCTTCATTGCTAAAATTGATATATACATTATAGCGGAGACCGGCGTTAATAGACTCATTTTTCGGTTTCGAATTTTTACAGACGAAATTAAGAAAATTTACTTATCGAAAAAACTACTTACTTAAGAAAAAATGAATTCTATATCAGTTACTACATACCATACATTTGACTATCTAATAATATTTTAATAATATTTTAATAATAAAAGGAAACTAATAACTAATATGAAACAAAATGCATTTTTCTAATGCGTTCCATCTGATTCAACTAGCCCCGGGACCGAAGTAATTCGACTAAGATTATTAAAATAAACATTAATGTATTTTAAGCTACATCTTTGGCTACATATTAATAACATTTTTATAAAAATATATTTTAAACACAAACATCGCTTCGCATGATAAAACAATGTTTCTTTTTGCAAAATTTGTTTATCGTATAAAAACACGTCGAATGAGCCTAGTTTTCAAGATTGGACATAAGGGAACTACGAGGGCAAGTCAATAAGTTCTTAGAAAATCTGTCAGAGGACACTCACAGTGTCATGTTACATTACTTTTTGACAAGTAGCATCTTTCAGCTGATTATTGTCAAATTTTGAGCTGAATTCATCACATGGTTCCATTTCTGTAGACGATTAAAGCGAACAACCTTTGTATTTTTTGCAAAATAGAAAAAACGAGTTTCGTGATCAAATACGAGGTCTGTTCAAAAAGTATCGCGAATTTTGTGTTTTTCCAAAAATTATTTATTTATTCATGAATATCTATTTTGTCCCCTTCAAAGTAATCCCCATCAGATATTATACACTTGTGCCAACGTTTTTTCCAATCCTCGAAGCACTTCAAAAAATTATTTTTTGTGATCTTGTTCAGCTCCTCCTTCGATGCCGTCTTTATCTCCTCAATC